>NW_026714053.1:0-34020 GCF_029784015.1 Lycium ferocissimum | reverse complement strand
CACCCCGTTTTTGGGGGGGGATGTCCCACTCCCCGGGGTGGTCTTTTCCCCCGAACCCTCCGGAATCCCCGGGAGCCCCACCCCTTGGGTAAAACCCCAAAAAAAAATCTCGATCAGGGAGCCCCTGTCTCCCCCTTCCCCCTTTTGGGCAACCCCCCTAGGGGGCAATATCCTTTCCCATTTGAACCCAAAGCAAGCAATTATCAACCAAATCCCCCCCAGGCCCCTAAAAAAATGATGCACCCGTCGGTCATTTACCCGGGGGCAACCAGCATGCAGGGCGAGAAAACCCATCCCGTCCCCCTAACCCCGGCCTCGGCCCGGGTAAAAAAATCGTCCTTGGGGCCCCTCCGTAACCCCGTGGAAAATGCCCCAAAAAAAGCCCCCCGTGAACTCATCCCACCGGAGGGGCTCCCTACCCCAGCTTTTCCCGGGGACTCGCCCCGTTAGCCGCGCCCTCACGCCTTTTGAGGGAAACTAAAACGATTTCCTTCGGGGTTTCCCCATGGGGGGGGCGCAAATCCCCCTTTCGCCCCTGGGGTTTTCCCCGGGTTTTGCCCCCGGGTTTCCAAGGGAAACCGGGTAAAAACCCAGGGGCCCTCGGCCCCCGGGGCCCCCCGTCCCGACTCGGCCTGCCCCCGGGGGTTGCCACCCCCCCGGTCAATAACGGCACCGCCTCTCCCCAAGCTGGGGTCTCCCCCCCGGGCCCGGGGGTGGGGGTTTGGTTTTGGGGGCTCGAGAAACGGGCGGGAGCCCCCCTCCGATCTGGGGCCCCCGATGTTTTGGTCCCTCAATACGGTGGCGTCCCCCAAAAAGGGGGGTCGGGGGCAGGGGTGTCACACCCAAACCTTATTAGGGGGTGAGGGCACCCGACCATTTGGGCCCGGGCCCAACCCCCTGGGACTTTTTCCGCACATAAAAATTTTTTTTTTAAAATTGGCCCAACAATCATAAAAAGCCTTAGGAAGCTTGAAAACCAAAAACCGTGATTGTAAAAAATTTTACACCAAAATTTGGCATATCAACCGGAGGGACAGAGGAATATCACCCCCAAAAGAGGGCCCCCCAAAAGTCTCTAAAAGGGACCCGAAATCAGAGGGACAAACCGTTTGGCGGGCTCGGGAAAGTAGACTTGCCATCTCTTTGGAACATCTTCGTTTCCTCATCGGGGTACCAAGGGGCTAAAGGGCCCCCGATTATAAGCATTTGACATGCGAAACCTCTTCGGACTTTCCAAAGCGATCCGGAGTCGTGTATGGAAAACATTAGGACTTATAAGGATACTCGCGTCGAATACTCGAGTCCAACAGATTCATACCCGGATAGTCATAGCGAGATACTTATGTCGGATCATATACATATCCGAATATTTACCTTCAAATACCTATAACCGAATGCTTATGCCCGAACATTTACATCGGAATGCTTATGTCGAATATTCAAATCGGATTATTCATCTTAGAGCGTTTATATCGGAATAGTCAAACCATAATATTTTTATCGAGTTACCGGACACTTATAGCAAGCTCGGAACATTAGCCAAAGGTTTCCCAAAGTACTTTTCGTGCGGAAGTAAGACAAACGGGGCAACATACATAGGTCTCGGGGTTTGTGGGCCCACTCCGGTCAGCGGAGGTGATATACCCGACTTACATAATTTTACACTTCATAATATCATTCATACTAGTTCTAAGACCATCGGGTTCCATTTGTTCAAGTTCTAGGTGTTTAAACAAATTTCAAACCATTAGCGGATAAATGATTCAATTCTATTGAAAGAAAAAGGGGCAATTTCAAACATAGATTCCGAGGAGTAGAGTTGTCCCCGAGGTCCAAATTCAAGCCTAACATACCTAGGACATGCCAAAAGAAAGGAAGGGTAAGCCTTACATACCTTTCGAACGTCTTATGCTCGTCCAATCTCGAATCCCGTTTCGCCCCCCAGAATTTGCAAATGGTCATGTTTACCAATTGTCAATAATGGACCTTTTTGCTTTCCAATCTTCCATTCTTCACTTGTCTACAAAAATTTGGGCAGCATCTCCTCTGTAATTACTCCGTCCCGAGAATATGGCTCGGCCCAAATCAACGTCAAAGAATCCGAATTCAACCCATAGCCAAACTATCAACAATACCAACCCTATTCTAGCATTAACAACACCTTACTACATAAGTTAACAATATTCATGCATTCAAGTAACTACATATGTTCAACCTCACCCTTATGATCATACGTTCAAACATCATCCCGAGACCATTCAAACACGAATTAAGAACATTCCAAGCAATCCATACAACTTCCATAATAATCCATTCACATGCCAATGAACCCGAAGTCACCAATTTCCATAGGAACAACGACGATGCATTTCCTTCTTCCATATTCATAGACTATGTCGATAATTCCATATGTTGACAACATTATTATCATCAAAACAAAGAACTATATTCAACCCATATTGGCTTCCAAAAACAGCCCACAACATCTACCATTTCAACATGGATCATTAAGCTTCATTTTACGACATAAAATTCATGTCGACGACAACCAAAATACAAGATAATATTAATTCATTTCATGCACACCAAGCAGCCCCTATTTTCGGCCAACACAATAAACAACATTCCATTAATTTCATTCATCTTCTACACATCACAACAACACATAAACATGTTGAATTCAATTACCCTCCATTCCTACACAACAACACATATGCACGGCCACCCATACATATACACGACTACACTTCAACTTCTATATTTCCATGATTCTCATTCATTTCCATGCTTCACAACATACACAAATCACTCATAACATATGAAAAATGAGATTGAATCATACCTTGATCCTTCACCTATGCCATTCGGCTAGACTCCTCAACCACACTAACGAATGTTCTTCTTGCTCCAACGACCCTTCCACGTTGACGAGGACGTTCCAATTAGTATAGAGGCTAAGAGAAACAAATTTCCTTGACCAACTCCATGGGGCTGGTTCGGCCAGCCCCTTATTACCGTTTTTCTCCTCTTTCTTTTTCTCTTCACTCCTCATGAAATTTCTAGAGTTTGAATGAAGAATTATGTCCTATTTTTCATCACTTGTACATATATATATAAGTAGTGGCACATGCCATGCACATGCCTCATTCTTCTTCCAAATTTTTCTAGAGTTTTCTTTTCTTTTTCTTGAATTATAAAAGATGACTACTAAAATTTGGGCTTGGCCATTTTCTTTCTTTTTTTTTCATCCCATGGCCGGTTGGGCCATCTCACTTGGGCTTTGCTTGTCTTTTTTTTTTCAAGCCCAACTATTCATGAATCATATTTTGCAAATTTCCGAAACAAATTTCCAAAATTCCAATTTTGCCCTTGGGCCTTCTCCGGTTGTTCTCGTATCAATATTTTCCACAAGTAACAACATACACTCCACATTAAGTCAAAGCATGGCCTTACTCTTACAAATCACACTTGTGTCCAAATTTCCCGTATGTGCAGAAACACGGGATATAACATCCTTCCCCCCTTTAGAACATTCGTCCTCGAATGTTCAATCGACCTTATGGGGGTCTTGTAGTACTTCGGAAGGGGGTCTCATTTTATGGTCGTTCTTTTCTTCATGCCCCTTCCTTGTCCTCTACCTTATTCTCCTTGTCCTTTACTCAAATTCTCGGTTTATGTCATAGGTTTCCCCTTTTTTTTTTTGATCTAATATGCTATGGTCTCCCCCCTTTAAAAGGCTCTTTATATACCAACAAACTTCACGTTGGGACGCACATGTTCACTAATTCAATCACGAATGAGGCATCATACACATTCACGAATGCACGACATAATTATTATCAATTAACCCACAAAATACTTCCAAGCGTAGTTCAAGCCTATCCAAATTCCAAAGCCTAGCGTACTTTCTGCCTTTTCTCTATCTCACCTGTCGCATACTAAGTGGCTCCTTTTATCACCTCCCACCATCTTGTACCTTCTATTTTCCCGTTTGTCTCTTGAATCAACATTCGTGAAAATTTTGGCAAACTTTCCAGGGGGTCACCCATCATGAAATTGCTCCTACCTGAGCACGCTTAACCCCGGAACTTTGGTGGAATTCGGTGCCTTAATGCTGATATAATCGCGTCCATTTTCTCATATGCCCTTTACTACATAATCTGGAGCCAGTCGAGGTTTCACAGATTCTGAGGCACTTTCGTAACACGTCTTTTCTTATGCAATTACCGTTTTGCCCTTCTCAATCTTTCATATCACCCTCACAAATTCTTATTATCCGAAATCCATCAATACCTTACAGAGTATATAACTTCATATCACATTCTTGCCATCCAGAACTGCCAGTCTCGGATAACTGGTCAAATATGTTCACACTTACCTCCTTTCGTCGTATGTAAGGCTTACGGATGGAATTTCTTATTTCATTCTCCTATGACCGGCTCTATCGCACGATCTATGACGAAAGAAGGTCAACAATTCCTAGATGCCCGTAGCCTCTCGTTTATAAATGTGGCGCGCTTCACATCATAAACGGGACTCTCTCGGGACACGACTTTGCGGACAACCCCACGGACGGACCTCGCTCGATACCACTTTGTCACACCCTAACCTTATTAGGGTGTGATGGGCACCCGACCCTTACCTAGGGGCGAGCGAACCCTCGGACTTTTACTTTTTATAATAATTTTTTTTTTTCAAATCTCTAAACTGAACAATCATATAAGACATAGTGAAGCTTGCAATTTTTGACAAAATGCGACGATTGTATAAAATTTACTACACCACACAATTTGGCATATCGAAATTTGGTGGAGCCACGTACGACCGACATATCACACCCACGACGCCGTCCGCAAAGTCTCTAACACGAATCCGAAATCATGACGGACAAACTGCGACTCGCGGTGCTCCGGAAAGTAGAGCTTGCCATCTCTGCTGGAACATCTTCTCGTAATAACTTCGGCTCATGCAGGAGATACCGCGCGGCATGAAACGCGCGCCCGAAGACGGGGGGTCGGTGCGGAAAATGTGCGAGTATATAAGGCATGCAATACGTAACGAACCATAGCGAGACGGACGGACACCACCGGTAAATACTTTACTCGAGAATACCATACGTTTACCGTTCGGACATAACCCATACACACACTCACACATCAGAAGAGGTACAGAAAGTAAGTAGGTCAATCAGAATATCAAAAGGCGTACTTTAACATCACAGACCGCATGTCCGAAGAGGTGCAGATCATACAGAATGTTCAGACGAAATCATATATCGGGCGGAATACCGTACGTACAGAATGCTCACATGATGTCGTATATCGGACGCAGCCGTACGGGGTATATCCGACGATTTGTTCTCGAGTCGGACGTTCGAGATATGTCGGTGTATTCGTATTCGGATTCAAACGTACGTAAATATGCCGAATAACGTGTCCCGGCCCTCCTATGGGGACTCGGTGGATAGACTCATAAATGTATGTCAAAGTCATAGATCACGGATGCGCTAAACGTGTCCGGCCTACGATGAGGGGACTCGGTAAATAGGATCATATATCGAGTTCATATGTCATATATGCAAATAACGTGTCCCGGCCCTTTGTTAAGGGACTCGGTAATATGGCATCATGTGCCAAATATACATAACGTGTCCCGACCTGCTCTTGCGGGTCTCGGTGAATAATCATAATATGCCATCCCGGCCACCATCCCCGTACCATCAAATCATAAATACATACGGATAATGTGTCCCGGCCCGCAAGTACGAGGGACTCGGTGAATAATGCGAGAGAAGTGCACGATAACATGTCCCGGCCGGGACTCGGTGAATCGAAATCGTATCGTGACGTACACACGAGATCATAACATGCCCGGCCCGGACTCGATGAAAGATACATTGAGTCGCGCACGAGCAGAGTAGTGCAGAAACATATGCATATAGAATCAGACTCGATGAATACATACGCATGTTAACATCTGAAGAATCAGAACAAGTTTCGGGTTTTTCCGAGTTAGCATCGGAGAGTTATAAGCATTTGACATGCAGAAACCTCTTCGGACTTTCCAAGCGATCCGGAGTCGTGTATGGAAAACATTAGGACTTATAAGGATACTCGCATCAGAATACTCAGGTCAACGACCATACCCAGATAGTCATAGCAGAATACTTATGTCAGATCATATACATATCCGAATATTTACCTTCAAATACCTATAACCGAATGCTTATGCCAGAACATTTACATCGGAATGCTTATGTCAGAATATTCAAATCAGATTATTCATACCGGAGCGTTTATATCAGAATAGTCAAACCATAATATTTTTATCTGAGTTACCAGACACTTATAGCAAGCTCGGAACATTAGCCAAAGGTTTCCAGTACTTTTCGTGCGGAAGTAAGGCAAACGGGGCAACATACATAGGTCTCGGGGTTTGTGGGCCCACTCCGGGTCAATTGAGGTGATATACCCGACTTACATAATTTTACACTTCATAATATCATTCATACTAGTTCTAAGACCATCGGGTTCCATTTGTTCAAGTTCTAGGTGTTTAAACAAATTTCAAACCATTAGCAGCATAAATGATTCAATTCTATTGAAAGAAAAAGGGGCAATTTCAAACATAGATTCCGAGGGTAGAGTTGTCCCCGAGGTCCAAATTCAAGCCTAACATACCTAGGACATGCCAAAAGAAAGGAAGGGTAAGCCTTACATACCTTTCGAACGTCTTATGCTCGTCCAATCTCGAATCCGTTTAGCCCAGAATTTGCAAATGGTCATGTTTACCAATTGTCAATAATGGACCTTTTGCTTTCCAATCTTCCATTCTTCACTTGTCTACAAAAATTTGGGCGATCTCCTCTCGTAATTACTCCGTCCCGAGAATATGGCTCGGCCCAAATCAACGTCAACGGCAATCCGGAATTCAACCCGGCCAAACTATCAACAATACCAACCCTATTCTAGCATTAACAACTCCTTACTACATAAGTTAACAATATTCATGCATTCAAGTAACTACATATGTTCAACCTCACCCTTATGATCATACGTTCAAACATCATCCCGAGACCATTCAAACACGAATTAAGAACATTCCAAGCAATCCATACAACTTCCATAATAATCCATTCACATGCCAATGAACCCGAAGTCACCAATTTCCATAGGAACAACGACGATGCATTTCCTTCTTCCATATTCATAGACTATGTCGATAATTCCATATGTTGACAACATTATTATCATCAAAACAAAGAACTATATTCAACCCATATTGGCTTCCAAAACAGCCCACAACATCTACCATTTCAACATGGATCATTAAGCTTCATTTTACGACATAAAATTCATGTCGACGACAACCAAAATACAAGATAATATTAATTCATTTCATGCACACCAAGCAGCCCCTATTTTAGAGCCAACACAATAAACAACATTCCATTAATTTCATTCATCTTCTACACATCACAACAACACATAAACATGTTGAATTCAATTACCCTCCATTCCTACACAACACACACATATGCACGGCCACCCATACATATACACGACTACACTTCAACTTCTATATTTCCATGATTCTCATTCATTTCCATGCTTCACAACATACACAAATCACTCATAACATATGAAAAATGAGATTGAATCATACCTTGATCCTTCACCTATGCCATTCGGCTAGACTCCTCAACCACACTAACGAATGTTCTTCTTGCTCCAACGACCCTTCCACGTTGACGAGGACGTTCCAATTAGTATAGAGGCTAAGAGAAACAAATTTCCTTGACCAACTCCATGGGGCTGGTTCGGCCACCTTATTACCGTTTTTCTCCTCTTTCTTTTTCTCTTCACTCCTCATGAAATTTCTAGAGTTTGAATGAAGAATTATGTCCTATTTTTCATCACTTGTACATATATATATAAGTAGTGGCACATGCCATGCACATGCCTCATTCTTCTTCCAAATTTTTCTAGAGTTTTTCTTTTCTTTTTCTTGAATTATAAAAGATGACTACTAAAATTTGGGCTTGGCCATTTTCTTTCTTTTTTGTTTCACCCCATGGCCGGTTGGGCCATCTCACTTGGGCTTTGCTTGTCTTTTTTTTTCAAGCCCAACTATTCATGAATCATATTTTTCAAATTTCCGAAACAAATTTCCAAAATTCCAATTTTGCCCTTGGGCCTTCTCCAGTGTTCTCGTATCAATATTTTCCACAAGTAACAACATACACTCCACATTAAGTCAAAGCATGGCCTTACTCTTACAAATCACACTTGTGTCCAAATTTCCCGTATGTGCAGAAACACGGGATATAACACACGGTCTCCAGCTCAGGCTGGGTACGGGCCCTAGTGACTCTGCGGGCCTGACTAGTCTCACCGGGCGCTGTGGATTTGCCCTTCTGGGCTGCCGTAGCCTTCTTTGGAGGCATATCTGAAAATACAATAATTCGGATCGTTAGGAGAGAATCATCCTATTAATACAGTTCTACCGCACGATCTAAGACAGAAAAGAAGGGTAACATCCTAAATGCCCTGTAGCTTCCTGCTTATAGATGTGGTGCACAACACACCGATAAACAGGACTCTACTAGACACGGTCTGTAGACATTCCGAGGACCTAACCGCTCTGATACCACTTTTGTCACGACCCAATCCCGTAGGCCGTGACTCGTGCCCGAGTTGGACACTCATACGTACCCTTATCCCACATTAGCGTAATAACAAAATAAACATATATAGTAATAAAGGAATATCGACAGATGGTGCACAAAAGTGAATATGGCGCACGAAGGCCGATCAGGCCGTCACCAAATATATACAAGCCCCAACGTACACAAAGCTCACAGAACATATATACAGAACCCACTAGACATGTCTACAGACCTCTACAGACTGAAAACATAAACATATGACGGGACAGGGCCCCGTCGTACCCATGAAATCTATATATATACATAACAGAACAAGACTATACCAAAAGTGCAAGCTCAGAACAAGGAGTGCTTTGGAAGGTAGGCGGTAGATAGCCTAAGCGGGCGGATGCGCAAAGCGTGTATCGGTACTGCACAACGGGCATGAAACGCGACCCCGAAGAAAGGGGGTCGATGCGGAAAATGTACTGAATATGTAAAGCAGAGACTGTAATAAATAAATTAAGATCAGAACGGGTTATGCGGAGAACAAACGGAATACATAAGTAGTCAAAATGCATATCAGAAATCATAAACAATGTATGCAGAAACATATGCCAAAACCGGTCCTGATAGGGACTCGGCAATCAGAACGTGGTCGCCCCCGACACTGGCACCACAAACTATAACGGATCATATCATAATAAATGGCCATATCAGATCAGAATCAATAATATCAACATAAGCGTGCATGGCACATCATACGCCACAACCCATGCACGTATTATACCTGCCCCCTCACACCGGAGCACGGCGAACAATGCAGAGAAATACGCTTGAAAACATATCCTGGCCCGGGCTCAGTGTGGGAATCATTGAGGCATCCACGAATGGAGTAGTGAGAAACTGAATGCAATAACATACCACATAGATTTCCAGAGACTCAATGAAGCATAGCGAATGACAAATCAAGCAAAGGACTCGGACGGAATCATATTAAGTGAATTGCGGATGTCACGGTGGACTACGGAGAAATAACCTTTCTACGATCATTTCCATGTTCCAAAGTAGTTTATAGGACTTAAGGAAATATTTAAAACAATTTTCATTTAGTAGTTAAAATAGTAGTTAGAACAATTCCTTTAGAGCCGCTCGAGGACAAATCATAAATACAAAAGGGTAAAATCGGAATTAGTAGGCCCACCTCGGGACAAGCGAAGCGATGGGCTTGAATCATGTATATCATGCCTATGGAATCACCTATATAGGTCCTAGGGACGTTCCATAACTTTCTAGGCAATTTGTATAAGTTTGCATAATTCTTTCAATCAAAACATACTTAAAGGATTCAATTCCATTGAACGAAAAAGGGGCATTTTCGAATGCGGATTCCGATGAACAGAACACTTCTCGAGATACAAATCCGATCCTAGTACCCTTAGGTCATGCCAAGAGAGGAATAGGAAAGCTTTACATACCTTTTGCGCCTCTTACGCTTTCCAAAACTCACTTCCCGTTTCGCCAAAAATCTGCAAATGGTCACATTGACCAGTTACTATTCATGAGACTTACAATTTCCAAACTTAACCAATATCGTTCTATAAAAATTTGGGCAGCATCTCCCCTATACATATAGCATCCCCGAGATTCAACTCGGCTCAAAATGATCAACAACAACCAAACCAACAACATCAATCCACAACACGAATCGCCTACTAATACGATTAGTCTTCTTTCAACATAAGACAACAACTTCCAAACTAACTTCACATTTCAAACCAATATTGATGTTTACATACTTATTTGCTTACCAAGATCATCCCAACATCATTTGGAGATACTATATATAGTTTTTCATATTATTCGCGAATTATATAAATTTTCCACCGAAACCATAACTCGTCCAAAACTTCCATTTTTCAACTAACATGTTCGTAGCACATTGTCATTTCTCATATTCATTAATAACAATCATAACTAGCACTTAAACAATGCATTTCCATAATCACACATCAACTATGTTAAAATGCATATACTTTCCTACAATAACATATATGCAATTCTAACGCCAAACTTAAAGCGTTAAGTCTCCATTTACATTATAAGAATCACAACGACGCAACTAACATATTAAACAAATTAAATTCGACATTGGTTTATTGACCCTATAACCCACGGCCAACATGCATTTTCTTCATTCCATTTCATTTTCATTCAACTTTCACTTCCAATACTAATTTCACAATAACCACAACCATAATACAACATAAAATTCGACATAATCACATTACACATCAACCATAAATTCGGCCATCAACATACACTCACTTCCATCGTGCAACCCTCCATATTTCTATGTTTTCAACTCATTTACATACACTACAACACATTCAAGCCTTCATAACATAATTAGAAGGAAGGAATTCTTACCTTTCTCTTCAAACTTCTTCACTTCCTCAAGTTGTCCAAGCAACAAAACCAAAGCTCAATCTTCCGAACCAACTACGCCAAGTCGAAAAGGGTCCTCAAATTAGTATGAAAACCACAAGAAAACAATTTTGGAATCAAGATTTTTGAGGGATGAAATCCCTATAGCTCAGCCGAAACTCTCTCTTTTCTTTCTTTTTTTGTTGCTCTTGTTTTGTTCCTTGAGTTTTTCTTGAAATTTCTTGAACTCTCACCCTTTTAATTTAATTAAGTGGTCACATGTGAAACACATGACCACATCATGGGTTTGGGCCATGGCCGGCCACCTCTCTTCTTGGGCTTCAAATTTCCATTTTATTTTTTGAGCCCAATTAATGATGGATCGTTTTTTTTGGAGATTCACGGGACTAATTTACGAGATTCCAATTTTGCCCTTAACCTTCCTTAATATTTCCACGTCAATATTTCCTTAAACATCTCATGCACACTAAGTAAAATCCAATTAAAACCTTGTTTCTTAACATTTCATATTATTTCCAATTTTTCCGAATACGCGCAAAATGCGAGGTGTAACAACATCGATAGTGAATTCAATCTCCCGTTCTGGTGGAAGACCTGGAAGCTCGTCTGGAAATGCATCTGTCAACTCGTTCACTACTAGAACGGACTGAAGAGTCGGCGGCTTTGCTTCTGTATCATGGACTCGAACTAAATGATAAATATAGCCCTTGGCAATCATCTTCCTTGCCTTAAGATAGGAGATAAACCTGCCTCTTGGAGATGCAGTGTTACCCTTCCACTCTAGAACTGGTTCTCCGGGGAATTGAAATCGGACCACCTTGGCCCTGCAGTCTACATTTGCATAACAAGAAGCTAATCAGTCCATGCCCATAATAACGTCGAAGTCCAGAATTTTCAGTTCAATCAAATCAGCTACGGTGTGTCGGCCGCACACTATAATTATACAATTTCTATACACTTGTCTGGCTAGTACTGGGTTACCAACTGGAGTGGACACTGCAAAAGGTTTGATTGGCTCGGGTGTTATCCCGATACGACCGACAATGTACGGAGTAATATATGACAAGGTAGAGCCTGGATCAATTAATGCATAAACATCATAAGAAGATACTGTCATTATACCTGTCACGACGTCGGGAGAGGTCTCCAAATCTTATCGTCCGGTCAATGCATAAATACGATTCTGGGGACCGCTCGAACTAGAGGCTCCTCCTGCCTGCGCCACGGCCTTTGGGAACACAGGAAGCCTGTCCTACGGGGCGTACGGACGACGATGAACCTGCTGCTGAACCTGTAGGCTGGGCCTCATCTCGGCCGCTCCTCACTGGACAATCGCGCATAATGTGGCCAACCTGACCACAGGCATAGCAAGCATCTGAGCCTCGACGACACTGACCCGGATGTAATTTGCCGCACTGACTGCACCGTGGTACCGGCGGTCGCCTCTGGCTAGAATCGCCACGGTACTGGGAACCTGAAGCTCCTGAGCCCTGACTTGGCCCGGAATAGGTGGGACGATCAAACTTTCGGCTCGCAAACCGAGGAGGTGCACTAGAAGCAGACTGACTAGAATGTCTGGAATACTGCTGCCCCTGGCCCCTGTACTCGCTGCTAGTACCCGCTGATCTAGTCTTTTTACCATGTCCCCTGTCCATAACTCGATCTCCCCTCGGCGGCTACTGTTGTTCTTCCAGGTTCTGAGCATCCGCTTGAATGCGCGAAATATCCATTCCATCTAGTAACGAGGCTGTCAAGCAATCCTTAAATAAGTGTGGCCCTAAGCCTCTCACAAATCGATGTACCCGGTCTCCCATATCTGCTACCATGGCCGGAGCATATCTAGCCAATGAATTAAATCGGAGACTATATTCCCGGGCACTCATATTTCCTTGCTTGAGATTCAGGAATCTATCTGCGCGAGCCCAACGAACCTCAGGGGGCAAATAATGCCGAATGAAAGCATCCACAAATTCTTGCCATTTTGGGGGAGGTGCATTTTCCCCTCTTGAAGAGATCCAGTTATTATACCATAACACAGCTACGTCCCGGAGTCTATACGAAGCCAACTCCACGGACTCAGTATCAGAAGCGTGGATAATCCTCAACGTCCTCAGCACCTCATCAATAAAGCCCTGCGGGTCTTCATCTGGTTTCAACACGAAGAATTCTGGAGGATTTAAGCTCATGAAATCACGGGCTCGGGCACTGGTCGCCCTATCACTTGAACCCGCACTCTGCCGCTGAGCTTGCGCGGCAACTAATTGAGTCAGCAGCTGGACGGCATCCCGTAAGTCCTGGTCTGGAGCAATAGGGGGAGGAGCTGGAGCCCTCTCATGCTCCTCCGCCGCTAGAGGAATAGGAGTGGGAGCAGTATGCGAGGGGGTGGCACTCTCCGCCTCGCCATGTCCCGACTCAGCTGGAGGCTCTCGACTGGTGCCTTCCCCGGCGGCATCTAATATGGTGCGGATTTTCTTCCTCCTTGTCGGCATCGCTGAAATCATAACGCACAATTAGAATAGGGGAAACGTTACATTATAGCTCTATCGCACAATCTAGGGAAAGAAATCGCACAATCTAGGGAAAGAAAGACGGTCATTATTCCTAAATGCCCCGCAGCCTTATAAGTGTGGCGCGCTTCACACCCATAAACAAGAATCTACTGGACACGGCTCGTAGACACATCCTAGGACGAACTGCTCTGATACCACTTTTGTCATGACCCGCCTAGAGGGCCGCGACGAGTACCCGGAGCTAGATACCGAGCACCATACATTATACCATTATCATCTTAACATGTATTTATATAAGCTTCATAAACATGTATACGTATCCACATACACAAGCATTCATGACAGCAAAAGAATAATGTGTGAAATATACATCGAGGGCACATGACAACTGCTACCCACATACAAGTATCTACGAGCCTCTAACTGAAACTCTGAGGGCATGACGATGGGACAGGACCCCATCACATCCAAATATGTACACAAAAGAATATATATCAAAAACGGCACCTCTGGTCTATGGAAGTGCTCTGGTACAAGCTGTTCCGACTCCTATGAGGCTGGGTCGTCTCCCTGTCTACCTGTGGGCATGAGCACAATCATCCAAAAGGAAAGGATGTCAGTACGAACAATGTACTGAGTATGTAAGGCATATATCATAAAGTAACAGAAGAACAAGAAGACAGAACAAAGATGAAAAGATAGCTGATAACTGCTTGCCTCTCAAGGCGGAGCCATGCATGCATACGCGTAACATATCATATTATGTATTGCTGCGGAACGTGCATCCCGATCCATATATATTGCCGTGGAACGTACGGCCCGATCTATTATCCATATAGCCCGCGTCCGGGCATCCCGCGTTCGGGATAATATCATCATATGCCAGCTGATCAGGTGGCTATGCATCTATAACATACATATAACATACGTAGCATGCATGAGAGCCCAAATAAAGGTGCACTCTCTCGGAGTGACATAAGGTCGTAAACCTCCGAGTACGTTATGACGTCATCATCATCAGATCATGTCTGGTGCTCCATGACGTAACTTACGGCCATATGTAATATAACTCAGACATAAGCTGAAGCCATATGCTTTATAGCCTGGGGTCATATGTAATATAGCTCACTGAGACACGAGCAGTGGCCATATGCTTTATAGCCCACTTAGTCGCGCCTGGAAACCATTTAGAATGCTAAACTTGAAAATCTTTCGAATCGGAGTCATTGTAAGATTCTTTAGGAACCATAAGCCTTTAACATTTCTGGAAGTGAAAATATAGAGAATAACATATACAAAATCAACATATAGGGGTCATGCCTTTGAAAGAAGAAGGGAATAGCCTCACATACCTTTGTGTCTCCTTAACGACGTCGACTAAGAGCTCTCCCTCCGACTTACAATTCTACATATAAGAGGGTTCGTACGAAGGTTAGATTGTCGAAGGCATACTTAAGTTTAAGCTAAAGCAGATAAAGCTAACGAAAATTGCGCAGTATTTCATTTGTTTCGACAACTTTTCCTCATATAACTAAACAGCTCCCAAACAACACAACAACGTCCATAATATCATAATACGCAAATTTCCCACATGTTAAACATTATTCCATCTCTAAACTCATTTTCGGAATCCTCCATAACCATTACTAGAATATAACTTCATACTTGTTTATAATTCGAGTTCTCCAACTACTCAACACCCTTACTAACATGAGACAATTGTAATACTCACCTTGATTACGTAAGGATGGTCTTTGGACAAAAATACTCCACTTGAGAAAAGTTCCACTTGACTACCAAGGAGATTTCCAACTTCTATCAACTTTTCGGAAGCATTCACACCCTTGATTCTACTAATCTTTGATGTTTGATCCTTTAATTTCCCTACTTAGATATGTATTAGTGTGATATGGAGAGAATTCTAGAGGTTTTGAGAGTGTTTGGATCGTGGAAAATGAGGGAAAGAAGGGAAAACCGTGCCTTTATAAAATTAAATATGGACCCGACCCGGAATATGCGGTACAATATACGGTCCGTATAATTTATACGATCCGTATATTGGACCGTATGTTCCTTCCAGAATCTCCAGAAACTTCCCCCTTCACTGGAAGAGTTCTTCGGCCAAACATACGGGCCGTATAAAATATACGGTCCGTATATTGGACCGTATAATCCCCAGTTTTTCCCGATTTCGTTCTCGTCGCTTCGTTCGATCTCAAATCCTTATGGAACCTTCTTGGTACTCGTGCAACACATCCTTAACGATCTACTGGACATTATAACTCGTCCTTAAATCCTTGCTAAACATTCCTTAGCTCGACGCCCATGAAATCCTTCCCTAACGTAACTTATACTTCACTTTCACGACGAGCCTAGTTTCGCCAAGTCCGATAACCTAAGAATCTTATCGTATATACATTAAGGTTGCCAATCACCCTCTTGTAGTCGTGAAGGTCTCATGTCCGCCTTGATCGACATTAGTCCATTCACGACGCAGCGTCACGAAATTACCGAGGTGTAACAAAAGTAAGATAAACAGATAAATTAACAAGGCATAAGACAACACGAGCCAGTAACCAAGTACACGTCATCACCTATGTTATGGCATCTAAACCCAAGTGTGCCAAGTCTCAATATATCAATCCAAATTATATCACAAGTACATCACAAGAATATCACAATAAAAGTCATAGCACAATGCTATGCAACAATGCATAGAATGTGATTGCAATGCATATGCACCGTACACATGTACTCCGATGATTGAACATCACATCTCGACAACCCATGGAGTACCCACGAAGTCCATGTACCTCACGATTTCGGTAACAACCTCAGCAATCGCTACCTCACGATGCTGGCAACAACCTCGGCAATCTCTACCACTCATATTCGATTTCGGGATAACCATCGAACATCGGTCCTCACATCACTCTCATCCAACTGAGCCCAGCTCGTAACAGTATGTCCTCAAGTATCATCAATGTATCAACAGTATATCATGAAGGATGAGAATGCGTGCATTCTATGAGTTCAACATCAATAATCAAATTAATATCAAAAGTACCATGCATGGGCACACCAACAACATCATGAAAAGGCTACACAATAAGCCATAATGGAATCACTATCCTCGTCTCAAATGACAACAAGTAGGATACTATAATATCATAATCAGAATATATCAATAGTCTCCAATATCTACCATCTCCACGTGGCATCAAGCCGACAATCATAGAACAAGATAAGTCACAACACAATGGGGTGGCAAACCCCAATCACACAACAGGGCCCAACCTAAGACAATATCCAACCCAACTTTATACCGGAAGATTTACATGCATTCTCCGACAATATCATCTAAATATGTGCTTCGCTAAATGAAGTCTCACCATAGGATAAACCGTAACCTACCTAAAAGGCCGAACAGCAAGGTCTCCACAATCACTCTTTAGCCTTTCCTTTCCTTCGAGCCTTGCGATAAAGAAAGTCTAAGCATATTCGAATCAAGAAGCACATCGACCAAACCTTACTTCTATTCAAGACCCAATTCGCAACCTATGGAATGAGTTTTATGAACTAGAAGGGCGAAATTAGGAATCTAAAGGCCTCAACATGAAATTAAAGCTCTAAGTGATCAATTCCCATCAATATCAAGCTAGAAGAATCAACAATTCACTCAAATTCAGATTCTAGGCAAAACCCTCACCCTAACCTCCAATCCCATAATTTAGCCACTAATTAGCAATAATTCATGAAATAAAGGATTCTAATCATCAATTCAATGCTTAAAGAAGCTAACCCAACCAACAATTCATGATTTAGAAGCCTAGAAAGAAGAACTCATGGAATGTTCTTTTAATCTTCAAACACTTAATGAACTATCAAGCTAAAGGATTTCTAAGATGATTAAGACAATGGAATAGTAAAGGAATTAGAAGAACTTACCACCAAGAATTTCCTCTAAGAATCACCTAGAATTGCTCCCAATAACTCATATTTTGAAATAGTAATAAATGAGGGACTTAGGGATTTTAACACTTCATTTAATGAAATTAACTGCCCGACACCAGCTTCCGCGACCAGCTGACAGCTCCAGTGGCACCGCTTCAGCAATCCCATGATCGCTCCAGTGGCATGGTGACCTCTATAGCGGTACCGCTACCACGGTGCTAGTGCCGCCAAAGCGGGCGCCAGACACCAAAAAAACCCTAAGTTTTCACATACTCCACCCGAATTTTTGACTATCTCCCAAGGCCATCTACTCACATATCAAATATGTAGACATACACAAAAACACGCCACGAATTCCCTCGTGGCCTCAAAATTCCCAACGGAGGTCTCGTTGATTGAGTTAACCCTCGATACCTCAAATCCAATTTCCTAACCCAAGTCCCGAAATGCACCCGACGGCATTGGGACCCGAACCAAATATGCAACCAAGTTCTAAATGATCATCCAGACCTCTCGAAATGGACGAATTTCTAAAAAAGATCCGTTTACCTAAAATTCAAGTTTGAGTCAACTCGTTTTTGCTTAAAGCCCAATTTTCCCAAAAGGTCACCAAATCAATTATGAACATCTCGGGACACATGTCAATGGGTCCCTTCAGATCAAAAGTGGTCTAACAAGCTAGGGAAATGGTCAAAAGTGCATAAAATACTACAACGACCAAGCGGGTCGTTACACTTTCTAACTTGCATATTCCTTTTCCCTGTTTGTTTCCACCGGGCACCTCCATTTGGGCCAATTTCTATTGCATAAAACCTGTTGGGCCTAAGGACCAACCCTTCCTTGATCAAGCCTGAATCTGAGTAAGCGAAGAAAATATGTTGAAGGCCTACCTATGGGTAAAAATAGGCAATTGGTGGGCTTAGGTAGGCCCACCAGCCTAAGTCTTCTTATGTATATGTGTGTGTCTGTGTCTGTGTGTGTGTGTGTTTCTGTATATCACTGTATATAAGTTGTATATGTAAACAACACTTGTAAATATTGAATCCCTTTATATGCTTAGAACCTAGGAAATACGTTAGTATTATTAGGAAGTCGTCTAAATAATTTTCAAACCTACGTAACTCTGAGATATGCGTGAAAGCAGTATTCAAGTGTTTCTTCAAGTATAAAACTGGTTTAGTAATATGGATAAGACTAAATGATTTTTTAGAAATGGAGCTAAGTTGTATTTTTGGGCCTTTTGCCTCCTTTACGAAATCTGGAAACATAATGGATGAAGGATTAAATTAGTTTTGGACCGTAAGCCCCCTTTGAACCATTTTTTAAACTGTTTTTCTTGTTGGGCTGAGATGATAATTGGACTGGAATTTGAACCTTAAAATGATTTGGACACAAGGCACACTATAGAATAAAGATTGATAAAAAATGGAAAACAAGACATCAGAATTTTACCAAGTAAATTGTACGAAGTAAAATGGACTCTTGCATAACTTGTTTTTACTTAAGCCAATTTTCAGAAAAAGATCAAAGTATTTTGGGCCAAAGTCCAACTTAAAGGGACAAAATCAAATAGGAATATACTTGGACCAAATTTTGGGTTAAGACGATTTTGGATGTGGAATATGTTTGGCATATGTGAGCTTCAATGGGCTAAAATTGGACTTAATAAACTTTTCATTTTTTCTATTATATTTATATACTATAAAGGGAGATATAATCCAACCATTTTCTCATATATACACAATAAAAATGTATAAAGACTAAATTCATATCATTAGGACCAAAATAGTAGCGACTCAACTCGGGAGAAATCCTGAGTGTGTTTTGCTCTAGAAATGAAGTGAGTTGAACACTTATATAGATTTTTGAAACCAAAAACCCCTTTTCTAAGGGGACATTTTACTAAAATTTTGAATTCATGATAAAGAATGACATTTTGCTATAAAGTAAACACCCTTAAGCAAATAATAATATTAATCACACATTGAAACTCGTAGGTCAACCGTATTCTGCGGATCCTTAATACTGGGGTGCTTAAAACTTTTCCTAGGGGATCACCAGAACCCTTACCTCGAACTCTGGTCCTAAAAGGATTTTTCTCTTGTTTGATAAACCATTTTAACCCACTTTTCTTAATTTTCCTTTAATAAATTAGGTGGCGGCTCTAAAAATACTAAAATTCATTTAGAGCACCAATAACCTCTTAGTAGCTTTTATGCACCCACGTAAAAGTGAACCATAACACTGAGGTCAACGAGTGAGTTCTAGTAGGATTTGTGGAATCTAGAGTCATAAAGTGAAAAATCTTTGACCAATAGTTGAATTTCGGTTAAACGTGCCCGCGATCGAATTTCGACAGCTCAATTAGGTCCGAAATGTGATTTATGACTTAGTGGAGTCATTGGTTTTGGTCTAGAAGGGTTTGGGTGTGATTTGAGTCATTGGTGGAGAATCTAGTTAAGTTAAAGAGTTAGAGTTGATCACGGTCAACATCGGGTCAAGATGACCCCGTGTCGATGTTTTGAAAGTTCCAACAAGTTTGCAGGATGATTTTGGACTTGTCCCCAAGTTTTGGTGACATTTCAAAGAGTTTCGGATGGATTTGAGTTATGTCGTGCTCATATTCGATGTTTTCACCATAGTTTATTTATCCATAAAGGGTACCATATTGATCAAATGACCTTTGTTTCGTGTTTCGATTGAACCATTAGATCCATATCGAAATTACAAAGCCATAGCAAAAAGAATAGTCGCATTTCGCCTTTGTATGAGAAAGTTATGGTCATTTTAGCTGGGACAGCCGTTGCTGTACCTGGTGTGTGTGCTGGGGCAAACTTCTGGTCAGCTATAGCGGAAATCTCTGTGCATAAAAAATTAGACTGCATTCATTTCGTGTTTTGAGCATATCTTGATTTCTAGAGCTCCGTTTGAGGTAATTTTTGTTGCGTTGTTCTCGTCTCAATGAGAGGGTAGGTATCTAACCTTTATTTTGATGTTTTCTCAAGTTTATTTTCATTGGTTATCGATTTTAAATGAGTTTGGTTGGGGAAAATTGAGGTTTTGAACCCAAAAGTTGAAAAGTGAAAAATCATGGTTTTGAAGATCAAGATGATGGCTTTTTGAATGGGTTTTCTGGGTCTAAACTAATTAAGCTATGGGTAAACTAATTTTGATATAAATTTTCAGTTTTGCCCTTACGGGGTCAGGATTACCTTTTTGGGTTCGTTTTGAGGTTTCGAATTAAAGTATTACAATAAAGGTATCGTTGGACTCGTTTAAACTCGTAGGATATTATTTTGACTATATTGAACCCGATCTTTCATTAAAATTATAGTTTTGCCCTTGTGGCTCGGGTTTGGCTATTTTGGCTCTGAACCTCTTCTGAATCTCACCAAAAATTGCGGACAAGTTCATGGCACCTGTTCGGCATCGAGGTAGGTTACGGCTTACCTTTTGGTTAGACTTCAGTTGGCGAAGCATATGTAGAAGTTAGTTATTGACGGGCAAAGCACGTTGTCATGGCCGGGTATGTGAGACATCAAACCTCTATGGTCGGGTATGATATTACTATATATGTATAAGTGTATGTAATGGAAGGTTGCCATTAGAAAAGGGGTAAGTGAATGTGATGAACGCCGCTAGAGGTATAAATGGCTCTATCATCCCACGATACTTTTATCTTATGTTATTTTTCATGCTTCTATTTATGCTATTGATTATGCTTTACATACTCAGTACATTGTTCGTACTGACGTCCTTTTTGTTGTGGACGCTATGTCATGCCCGCAGGTGGACAGGGAGATAGACTCGATCCTTAGGCTACTTATTCAAAGACTGCTTAGAGGAGCTCCACTTGATTCAGAGTTGCAGCTGTTGGTACTATTCTTTTGTGTATATATGGGCATGGTGGGGCCCTGTCCCGTCCATATGATGTCACATACTCTTTCTAGAGGCTCGTAGACAGTTGAGTACAGTTAGATGTCTTGTAGCCTTGTTGGCTCATATTTTGTATATCATTTTGTCAGCCTTGTGGGCTTGTATACATGTATATGGGCATGTTTGTTGATGTTGATATAAAAGTGCCTTAGCCCAATGGAAATGGCATTATTGATGTGTAGAGATTGTTAGCTGGCCATGTGGCTCACCTAGATGTGAATGTGAATGTGCGAGGAGAGGTGCCTGGGTGGGTTAGTTACGGTGCCCTTCATGGCCCTCTGATTCGGTCGTGACATACCATCAGCCTTCATACTCTCTTTCTTCGTTCGAGGATGAACGATTGTTAAATTGGTATCTAACGTAATGACCCGTTTGATCGTTATTGTACTTTTGATCCATCTACCCTCGTTGACCCTTCCCCCGGTCCTGTTATTATAATTTTGACCCGCGGGGATGGGCGACATGGTTCCCGAGGTCAGCGGGCGAGTTCTCGTACGATTTGTGAAATCTAGAGTCTTAAAGTGAAAAACCTTTGATAACTAGTTAACTTTGGGGTTAAGGTGCCGACAATTGAATTCCAACAGTTCCATTAGGTCTGGAATGTGATTTATGACTTAATGGAGTCATTTGTTTTGTTCCCAAAAGGTTTGGGTGTGATTTGAATCATTGGTGGAGAAACTAGTTAAGTTAAAAAGTTAGAGTTAACCACGGTCAACATCGGTTCAAGATGACCCCCAACCCCCCCCCCCCCCCCCTGTGTCGATATTTTGAAAATTTGAACAAGTACGTATGATGATTTTGGACTTGTCCGCAAGTTTTGGTGAAATTCAGAAGAGTTTCAGATGGATTTGGATTGTGTCGTGCTTAAATTCGATGTTTTCGCCATAATTTCTTTGGCCATAAAGGGTACCATATTGATCAAACGACCTTTGTTTTGTGTTTCAATTGAACTATTATATCTGTAACGTAATTACGAAGTCATAGTAAAAAGAATCATCGCATTTTTCCTTCGTATGAGAAGAAAGATATGGTCATTTTAGCGCGAACAGTTGTTGCTATACTTGGTGTGTGCACTGGGGCAGACTTCTGGTCCGCTATAGCGGAAATCTCTGTTATAAAAAATTAGACTGCGTTCATTTCGTATTTTGAGCATATCTTGAGTTCTAGAGCTCCGTTTGAGGTCATTTTCGCTGCATTGTTCTCGTCTCAATGAGGGATTAAGTTCTAACCTTTATTTTGATGTTTCCTCAAGTTTATTTTTATTGGTTATCGATTTTAACCAAGTTTAATTGGGGAAAAATGGGATTTTGAACCCAAAAGTTGAAAAGTGGAAAATCATGGTTTTGAAGATCAAGATGATGGCTTTTTGAATGGTTTTTCTAGGTCTAGACTAATTAAGTTATTGGTAAACTAATTTTGACACAGATTTCCAATTTTGCCCTTGCGAGCTCGGGGTTACCTTTTTGGGTTCGTTTTGGGGTTTCGAATTAAAGTATAGCAATATGAGTATTGTTGAACTTTTTTAAACTTGTAGGGTATTATCTTGACTATATTAAACTCGATATTTTATTAAAATTACAATTTTGCCCTTGTGGCTCGGGTTTGGCTATTTTGGGTCCATTTTTGGGTTTTGGGTAAAACTATGGCAATATAGCTCTCCTTAGATTCGTGTTCTAATGTAGAATTCATATTTGATAGACGTTAATCGTTTTGAGGCTCTCCTAAGAGGAAAGACAAGGCTTAATGGATTAGTTCGTGGCACCTGTTCGGCATCGAGGTAGCTTACGGCTTACATTTTTTGTTAGACTCCAGTTAGCGAAGCATAGGTAGAAGTTAGTTATTGACGGAGAAAGAATGTTAAGACTTCGGGTATGAAGTTGGGATGGATATTCTTAGGATTGGTATTGTTGACTGATTTGTGGGCTGGTTGCCTCTTTATGTTTTATTGGCTTGCTGCCATGTGTGTGATATTGGACTTCTACTTAGTTTCCATATTGTGATTATGATATGATATCCTCTCACTTATCTTGACATTAACATGAATAGAGGAAAGGACTTGACTTGATATTGATATTGTGATATGTGTCCATGTGTGGCGCTGTCACGACCCGAATAGGGCCATGACGGGTACCCGGGGCTAACCACCGAGCACCACTCATCTTATTACTCGTCATACACATCAAGCATTCATTCGTTAATCTTATACTCAAATCATAGTAAAACCATTTCTTTCGCTTCGAAACATAATTACCATTATTTACATAATCCATTCGGCTATCAAAATAGTACATATATACACGTGAGAAATCGTGAGACCAGACTACCCATATATACGTATCTACGAGCCTCTACTAGAGTACTAGACATATAGACGGGACAGGACCCCGCCGTGCCCAAAATACATATGCACGAACAATAAGTAATGGCACGTCCGGAATAATGGAGTGCTCTCAAGGCCTGCTAACAGCTCCTACGAGCCTGGATCTCCTCTCTGTTTACCTGTGGGCATGAACACAGCGTCCAAAGAAAACGGATGTCAGTACGAACATTATACTGAGTATGTAAGGCGTGGATAATAACATGATAAGAGCATGAGGAATAGTATAAGGTAAAAAGAACCGTTCATTTCTCATAATACCTTTTAAACATTCGACATACATACTTACCCCTTTATTCTCCTAGAGATACATTTGTACATCCACATGCTTACATATACAATAACTTACAAAGCAGTACAGCCACGTACCCGGCCATATAGGCTCGGTATCATCCGTACTCGGCCCTCCCGGGACTCGATGATATCCGTACTCGGCCCTCCCGGGCTCGATGATATCCGTACTCGGCCCACCCAGGCCCGATGATATTCGAACTCGGCCCTCCCGGGCTCGATGATATTCGTGCTCGGCCCTCCCGGGCTCGATGATATTTGTACTCGACCCTCCCGAGACTCGATGTATATATACATACATATACATAAAAATACATAAATGAAATCAATATCATCCTTAGCATTACCATATGTCGCATAGGCATATCATGACCTTAACATAACCTTATCATCATCTTGCATTTATCATAACACATACATTAGAACTTAGAGGCAACTATGGATATGCCGGGGTGACATGAGGTCGTGGACCCCCGATTACATTATGGAGTAATCATAATCATCATATCTCACCTTGAAGGGACTAACCTTTTAAGGTGAGTGTACACAAGAAAAGCATCAATGGAACCATACTTAGAATCATTAACTTCATGGGCATCATATCTCACTTTAGGACTCTTTAGACTTAACTCATCATGATCAATTATCATACTCGTGTCTTATCTCTCTTCTTTATCTTATACATGTGTAGCTCCTTATAGTCATAGACTTATTGTCATCACTATCGTGCTCATAATGTATCTCTTATCTTTATATCATATGACTATTCATGAACATAGGCTCTTAGTTCTTCGGAATGTAGGAAATTCTTGAAGAAGGAGGACAATCATGCCATAAGATTCATACCTTAAAAAGGGAAGGACTAACATCATAAGGTGGGTCTAGCAACAATGAATAATATCAAGGAATCGTATGAAGGTCATTAGCTTTGTAGAAACATCATCTCATGAGCTTTAGGGTCTCTAGACTGGGGCTCATCATCATATTCATAACATATCTCTTGACTTTATCTCATGAGAGCTCTCTATAACGTAGACTCATCATTTCCGATATATATATATATATGTAGAGGAGTCATAGAAAGATAGGAAGATTCATACCATAGAGTCATGCCTTAGAAAGAAAGGACTAGCCTTACATACCTTTTCCTTTAGCTGTTCTATCACTTGATCGTTCTCCTTTAATGCTCACGTCTTTACCTTCAAGAGAGTTCGTATCGACATTAGATAAACAATTATAAGAACGTGCTTACTAAAGCTAGAGAAAATTAGGCAGCATTTCCTTTGTTTATACAACTTCCTCCATATTCCATATCAACTCCCAACATTCATAATCAACAATCACAATATCATAAACAACAATCATCATTCATCTATATCATCCACATTTCATAATTTCACTTCAATTCCTCCATAATCATGATCATAGTTCACTATCGTGTTCTTTCACATATAATACTTATCTCGTGTTCCAAATGTCATTCATAACTTACTTACTATCACAACATCTCAATAATCATGATTCAATCCAAACTACTCCAATAACACTATTCCCACATTTATGACCCATTTTCTATATTCTTCTACAATTCAAGTGTTTTAACTTCTCAATACCTTAAACATCATGAAAATACCATAAAACTTACCTTAGATAGTGTAGGAACAAGCCTTGAGTGGAAATACTCTTCTTGCACCAAAACCCTAGTTCACTTCTCTTGGAATTTCTTGGCTTAGATGAACTTTGATGTGTTTCATGCACTTGGTTCACTTGAATTCTTGATATTGATCTTTGATTTCCTTTGTTTTCTTGTAGATGAAGTATGTGGAACCTTCTAGAGGTCTTGAGAGAGATGAAGAAGTGTGGGAAATGAAATTAGTGAAGTGGGAACATGTATTTATGTTTGCAACTTAATCAGTCCGTCGGGACTTTCACGGACACTTATACGGTCCGTGAAACATTGCACGGCCCGTATAAGTGGTCGTGGTTCACCGCTAAGCAATCAACATCTCTGCTAGGTGTTATACGGACCCTTATACGGACCGTATAATGTTATACGGACCGTATAAGTCGGTCGCATAGCCCCTTTCCCCCGAAATGATCTCCGTCGTTCGTTTGATCTCCAATCCTTATGGAACCGTCTTGACACTTGTTTAACACCTCGTTATCAATCTAAGGGACATTACAGCTCTTCTCCAAAACATCATTAGGTCATTATTAGTTCGTTACTCATAAACCCTTTCCGATACATACCGTATGCCTTGCCTTTCCTGGCAAACTTTCTTCTATTACCTCGAATGCCTTCAAAATCTCAATTAGGATCATCAAATGCTATTTCTTACTTATCAAAACATCGTATACTTCATGCCCTTCGTTAGACTATTCACTGTGCATGAACTAAAAAATTTTCGAGGTGTAACAGGCGCGGTTGGGATTTGATTATGATTTACCCTTGAGATTGATACATGCATATCATTCATACACATTCTACATGATTCATTGACGTGAGCCGTAATTTGATATTAATAATGATAAGAGGGAAAGTGAAACATCCGAGGCTCCTTATTACGGTGTTTGCTATGGGAATATTTCATTTGGTCTCTCTTGCATATATAGTTGGTGTTACCTATGTGGTCCAAAGGAAAATTGTTCCGGATGTGGCATTGTACAGATTAGGGAATAAGTTCTTATTGGTAATTGATTTATGGATGCTGTTATGTTTATTCACCCCCGTGATTATTATTGAAATTAGCATTCATACATGCATTTCATCCTGCATTGATTTAGCATTATTGCATTCATTCACTCATACATGATGGAAATGGTTCGGAAACATTTGATGAATGATTTAAGGCAACTATGAAAGAAAATGTGACACTATTGATGAAAGTATGATATGAATCAGTGAGCCAAGGTTTGTTCCGGAGCGGAAGGTATGTGAATCCGTGATTCGAGGTCTATTCCGAAGCTGAAGGTATGTGTGCTCGTGATCCGAGGTCTGTTCCAGAGCGAGTGGTACATGGACGCCATGAGTCCCCCACTGGTCATGACTATCAAGACGTGGAGGTATTTCGTCCACAGCATGTGTGTATGATACGAGACAGCTGGTCATTGCATTGCATCGCACACGCATTCATATTACATCCATTCACATCTCTGATTCTGGTTGTTGTATCTATTGTATTGCATAGTGTGTTTTAGCCTTGATTCCTTGGTTGTTGATTTATGTGAGATGTTGTGTGCTCGTTATCACTTACCTAGACACTTGATGGATTCGAGGGCTAGAGTTTCCCCTTAAGTTATGACTCTAGACTACTGAGATCTAGTGTGGTTCAAATTATTGCAAGACTTACCTGGATGTGCTTAGTGCCTGCATTTGGACCGCTTATCTACCTATCTTTCAATTTCTTTCTTTTTATATATGTTAGCTAATTGTTGTCTGCCTATGATGCCTACCAGTACGTATTGTTTGTAGTGACGCTACTCTTCCTACATCCTTTTCGGGGTGTAGAGTTGTTCCAGGTACGAGATTCAGTTAGCCTTCAAGGATCTCACGGAGTTCATCTAGACCTTGCTATTAAATTCTCATTCTAAATAGAAGTTGTATTCAGGTTGTGTTTGTAACTTTTATTCAAGTTGTAAACTTAGAAGCTCTTATACTATTCAAACTAGATTCCTTGGATAGTTTATGTATTTCCGCAATTATTACCTTTATATGAAATTTGAGACATACTAGCATTTATATTATTCTTCTGCATTGATAGATTATATGTTGGGTAAAGGAAGGGTTCGCCCACCAGGAGGGAGTGTGTGGGTGCCCGCTCGACCCTCATTTTGGGTCGTGACATACCCACCTTAACCTTTGGGTTTGGGAAACAATGCCTCATACACCTTTTGAAAGGAACAATGAACCCCCTTGATCATAAATTAATGGCCCAAAATAAATTGGATCATTGCATGAATATTTAAAATGTCAAAAATAGCCCTTAATTTTATAACATGTACCTTTTTCAATAATTAAAAAATTTATGCAATTGTATTGTATAGAATTTTAAATTTTGATACTCATATTTTTTCTCCTTTAGCACTTCTTTTGACTTTTAAAACCCTGTTTTGGCTCTTCATGTTGATCCATATTGTTACTTGCATATTGCTAATATTACAATTTTACTTCAGCCAATCAACTTTTTGCAATGCAATTATTCTATTTCATGTCAAGTTTACATACTTAAAGGTGTAGTTACTTTAAAAAAAATATTTCGTTGTTAATTATTTTGAAAATAAAATGTAACAATTATGAATGTTGAAAAAAATATTATCACGCGAAACTACGCGCAAGATAGGCCATGGTTCAGTTGACAAGATCGGGAGGGGGGGGGGGGGGAAAGCACATGGTAGGTCGAGGCGACTCAACATCAAGCTTAAAATTTGGGAAAGCCAAACTTTATCACAAAAAGAGAATAGAAAAAAAATTCATAATTATTTTTCATTTGAGGTCTACTTTTTGAGAATCTATGTCAGATATCTCACTTACTTCCTCAAGAGCTTCTTTTTGAAATTGTTCCAAAGATTCAATTCTTCCTTTTTGAGTTTTGAACAACCGGATTCATATTTTCTAGTTGACATATTTTATATTCTAATAAATAGTTAAAGAGACAGTATATACGTAGTAAAATGTCAAAAACAAGCAAGTTTTAGAAGGAAAAAAAAAAACAAAAAATTTGAAATAATAGAACCTGATTTAAGAAGTTGATAACACACAAGATTAGGCACACAACGGCCTGGCCTATATAAGTAACATGTTGGGCAACCATTTTTTAAACACACAAAAAAAAAAAAAAAAAAAAAAAAAAAAAAGGAAGCTATTTCTAGAGAGCTCTCCACCCTCACTTCACCCAGGCTTCAACCCCAATATCCTAGGTAAGTTTATTGAATGATTTCATGTTAAATACACATATTTAACATCATCGTTAGCCCTAACAAACATCAAAATGTATAAATTTCAATAAATCACTCGAGAAAATATAAGAATTTTCTTCCAGGAGATAATTCTAAATCGTACCCTTCAATTCTAAATCGTACCCTTCAAATGGTAATTATGTATTGCTTAAAAATATGTATGACAGGCATGAATGTTTGGATGCAGTTGTTGGTGGTACGAAATCTAAAATATGTCATTAGTCGTTTGGTAGGAGGAATAAGTTATCACAGGTAGATGAGATTGGTGGGATAAGATGGAATAACTTATCCCACTTTCTATATGGGATTACTTATCCCACCAACCAAACATGGGATAATTCCAATCTCATGGGACTAATAATCTTATCCCTCCTACCAAACGACCCCTAGTGGTGTTGGGTGATTAGATGGGGTGGACGTTTGGGCCATCGGATTGGATATGAAATTTTCGGTTTGGATATTTAGTTTTCGGATTGAAGAAACTACAATCCAAATAAATTCGGATTGGATTGGATATTTAAGTTCGGTTTTGGATTATTCGGTTTGGATATTTCGAATTTTCGGATTTGACTCTTGAGACTTGAGGCAAACTTATTAGGAACAAAATTCATGTGTTAGTTCCACAGAGATAAATCTAAATCTTAGTTGCTCGGTAAAAAAAACCTTCCAGTTCAAATTAGGATTAACAAATCCAAGTTATGTCCAACATAGTAAATTCATACCAAATAAAAGCATTCTGGAAAAGTGAAAATGAACAAAATAAAATCTAAGTAGTCATCCTGAAAAATAACAAAGAACTCGCTGCGACACTAACGTGAGACTTTGAGACTTGAGAAGTAAGAAAACCCTATGTTATTTTTGATTTAGTAGAGAATTGTATACTGGACTTAATATTTTAATGGGTAGGGCCTTAGGTACTATCTATTGGACATTTAGAAACTAGACTTATTAGTATTGGGCACATATGATACAGGTAGGGCTAGATATAAGGTATAAAAATTTCAAATTTTCGGATATCTAAAAATTCGTAGTACTAAATCCATATCCAATCCAAAATCCATAAATTTTAAAAATAAAATCCGAAGTCCAATCCATAATCCAAATATTCAAATCAAATATTTAAAATTTTGGATTTCGATTTGAATTTCGGGTTGGCCCAAACTGTGCCCACCCCTAGTGATTAGGTGATGAAGATGATGAATAGTGACCATGAATTTTTGAAGGAGGACTTTAATGAATCGAACGGATTGTCTCTTCTATCTTTCTGAATCATGAGATTAGAATCTTCTCAATTCATGTATGATGTGCCTATGTAGGGAAATTCACGATTCGGTTTGAGTCAGGTTTTTTTTTCCAAAAAAGATATCAAGTCAACTAATTTGAATTTTCAAATATTGGAATCAAATTAAACCAATGAAGTCAATTTTTTATTGGTATGATTTTGGTCGATTTTTGGTTTTCCCAATTTGTTGTCATTTTTTTAAAATATGAGACATACACTGCTCAACACATTTTCAGTATAACGTACACTATTCAATACTCTTTAAGAAAAGAAGAAACGATACATGTAATATATGTAGATTCATCACGTCATTTAAGAATTTAGCCATTTTCAACAAATTTATTTATAAAACTTCTTATAATTTCTTTTTTCTTTCTTTTTTCAAAAATTAGAGAGATTACATGGATAGTAATTGAATTAAACAATGCTGGATGATTTAAGGACTCCAAAATAAGTTATTTTTACATAAAATAGATTATTGGAATTATTAAATAAAAAAGACTACAAATCCAACTAGAATGTGAAGGCGAAGAACTGCACTATAAACTAAAAGTACAAAAATTAATATATACGGTAAAATTTTAAAAGCTATATCTACAATATACAAATATATGTGTTTAGTTTAGTTCATTTTTTTCAGTATTTTTTGCTTAAAATCAAAACAAAGTCTACTCAAATTTTGTCGGTTTTTAAAATAAATAAAAAACAAACCAAACCAAAAGAATATCGAACTTTTTTTTTCCGTTTGATTCGACTTTTTTGTTTCCTTTGAACACCCTTATACATATGCGTATACAATGAAGGGAAGTCTTGAAGCAATGGTAAAGTTGTCTACGTGTGACCTACCGGTCACGGATTCAACTTGTGGAAGCAACCATTAATGATTGCATTAGGGTATGTTGTCTACATCCCTTAGAGTGCGCTCCTTCCCCCCGACCCTACTAACGCGGGATGCTTTTATGCACCAGACTGCCCTTTTATCAAGGTATTATGCAAACTTTAATGAATATAGCAAAATACAAAAAATGCTCCTTGAATTATATCCGAAAAGTTGAGTTCACACTTAAACTAATCGGGCGACCTATTATTCCCCTGGTCATCTAAAAAATGATAACCCTAGAAGCTGATGTGGCACAAAAACAAATTATGACTAAAAAATAGGCAAGTGAAGTAGTAAAATAAATTTTAAATTTTAATAATATATCAATTGTTTTTCAACTCCTTCTTCTCCATTTAACCACCACCACCACCCCCCACCCCCACCCCCCTCTTTCTCCTCCACCTTTACGCCACCCCTAAATCCTTCTTCTTCATTTTTTCACCAACACCACGCCCCACTCCCCAAACCCATCTTCTTCTTCGTCTTCTTCTTCTTCTTCATTTCACCAACACAACGCCACCCCCACCCCCTAAACCCTCCTCCTTCTTCTTCTTCTTCATTTAACCAGCACTGCACCCCAGTCCCCTTCTTCTCCTCCACCCTCACGCCACCCCACCCCCCAAATCCTTCATCTTCGTCATTTTTTGGTGGTGGGTTTGATGGTGAACAACGAAGAAGAAAGATTGGTAATGATACTAGGATTTTTTGTGGTACTGCATTCGAAACCGTGGTGGTGCATCTGGTGAAATGGTGGTGGTGAAAGTGGTGGCAGTGGTGGTGGCGGATATGGTGGTTCCAGTTAAATGTGTGGTGGGATGATTTAGTGATGATGAAGATATAATTATCGGAGGATTTTAATGGTTAATTTGTGACTAATTAGTGTAAATATAATTAAAAAAATAAAAATCAAATGAATAAAGAAAAGGAAAATAATATAAAATTAAAATTTAGAAGATTTCTAACGTGGCGCTAATGTGGCGGCGAGTGTGTAACACCTACCCTTATGCAACTGGTTATATATGTATCAAGGTGGTATTAAATTTACGTTTTAGATGGTCAGGGGGTAATCGGTCGCCTGATTAGTCTGAGTGTGAACTCGACTTTTCGGGTATAGTTCAGGGAGCATTTGATGTATTTTGTCATTGAAAAAAATATTTCAAAACATTCAAATCCTTGTATGCTTAAGAAATTCATGAGTTAATTCCTTGTATGGTCATCCAAGTTATGAGAATTGCCTATTAAAATCACTTTTATTTCTTTTAGGACAATAAATCATTCAACCATTGCTTTCTTCCTTAAAAAGTAAAAGACACAATAAAATTCTCATTCTCTCCTAGTTGGCATGACATGTCATATTAAATCCTCGTTTTTAAATGATAAACATATTTAACGCATGTCTTATACCCATTGAAAATGACTCGATTAAAAAGAACCCATAAAAAAGCTTAAAATTTATCTGTTCTTTAATCAGTTACCATGGGGTCCCGATTTATTCAGTAACTAGTTCTAAATTCTAATTTGTTTATTTATTTTCTAAACCATATGTGGAGCATTTACATAGTTAGTCAGGAAGCACTTTTGTTTCCAGTATACTGCATAGGAGAAAATGGATGAGCCCAAAAAAACCGGCCTTTGACTTCTGTGTCACAGTATATATTAACTTGAGAAAAATGTTGGATCTTTGCAAGAGTACAATTACACCAAGGATTATATTATAACTGCCTGTTTGGTTGGTGGGATGAGGGATAATAATCTCAAAATTAGATGTGAGATTATTTTATTCCATGTGCGGTTGAACTTCCAAATCCGGGAGTAGCAATCCCACGAATTAATTTGTACCACAACTGTGGTATTACTCTATCCCACATGAGGGAAGGAAAATAATCCCGGGATTACTTAATCCCGGGATAAAGTAATACAATGACAAAGATGCCCTTTTTCAAGGCTCTTCCCCAAAAGTTTCCTGTGACAAATCTGAAGTAAAGGTTGGAAATAAAAGTTTATTCTAACTTATCTATTATACACCAAACACTTGTTTTATATTGTATCATATATATCTCTTTTTTAATACAATAAACCAAACATCTCCCAAAAAAATTTATTCGCTGAATAATTTCATCATTATTAAATATCCATACTATAATTCTGTCATTATAATTCAGAATAACTTGTTTCCGAACCAAACGACTTTTGCCTATAAGCTCTATGAAGTTTTTATGCTGAATGTTCTTTCATGACGTATGACTTTTACTCCCTCAGTTCACTTTTACTTGTGATATTTCGCTTCACAAGAGTCAATTTGACTGATATTTGAAGCTAAATTGAATTAGATTAATTCAATATTTTAAATTTTTGTAACAACCTGTTTCGTCATTACTTTGACTTCCGGGAAATTCGCGACCTTGACCTCCTTTAAATCACCTCCGGATCTCCACGCTCTTAAATCGCTAACTTGAACGGACCAATCATGCGAGACGCGTGTAAAATGTCGAATTTGAAGAGTGCAGCCATAGCGGCAACTCCGCCACCCGGTGACTGAAACTCATTTGAAGCCGGAGATGCGAAGTTTCTGAATGACCGTCACAGAGGTGTGATACCGCGGAAGCGGTGACGCCACGGCGGCCTTGGGACCACAATGGCAGTTATCGGGCAGTTATTTCCCTATTTAAAACCCTATTTTTTGACTTGATCTAGCTTTTATTTTCCCAAGTCACACCCAACGGAATAATTTCCCCGGGT
>NW_026714052.1:0-24551 GCF_029784015.1 Lycium ferocissimum | reverse complement strand
ATGGATGGTATCTAATGTTGTTGGTGTGTTGATGAGATTATGCTCTTTGATTGGGAAGAAAGAAAGTGTATATTGTTGTTATATGTTGAAAAAACATCGTGTGGGATGTTTTACGGAATATTTTGGTGTTAATGATGATGGTGTTGATATTAGTATTGCTATTGTTGCTATTTTGCTGGTATTGTGATTTCGGACTAAGGATATAAACAGGGGAGATGCTGCCCGAATTTTGACAGATTCTAAAGGGGTTTAATTTGAAGGCTTAAGATAAGCATATGACGATAAGTCTAACAGTGATATGAATTCTCTTGAATGTAGATTTACGAGCTTGGAAGGATAAGCGTGAAGTAATAGGAGACCAAAAAGGTATGTTAAGACTTTCCCTTTCTTTCATTTTGGCATGATCCTATAACATGCGCGAATAACGAGTAATCGAGTCTCCATATTACTCTACTCTTAGAAGTACTAGGAGTATCTCAGTTCTTGATGATCCTATACCCCTTGTTATGATGGTCCCTTCTGTTCATGGGTCCTGAGTTTTGTATCATGATAATGTTAGTTCATATTTATGCATTGCGTTCGTTTACATATATGCATATTGACCCGTGACTGGCGTTATATACGCGTATATTATATGTATGTGAGGTATGGGGAAGGGCGAGGCATTATATACGCATTACCACCTGATCAGCTGGTACACAGTGATGATGATTATGATGCCCGAAGGGGCTGCCCGAAGGGGCCTATATGATATATGGATCGGGCCGTACGTTCCTCGGCACTATTATATGGGATAGGGATCGGGCCGTACGTTCCTCGGCACTATGACCTATGCATATCATACGCCCTCAGAGGTATTTTCAGTAAGCGAGAGATATACGAGATATGTTTCGGACGATAGTCGACATACGGATGCGTTCATACGGATATGTTCGAGATAGTCGAACATATATACACGTTCGGTCGGCCGAGCTTTAGCCTATGATTTTCGATTTTATTCATGACTCCTATGTGTATGTTACTCTTCACGCCACATACTCGATACATTTCCGTGCGACTCCCCTATTGTTCCCGGGGAGGGGAGGGGGCCGCGTTCGTGCCGCGAGGTTCGAATAGCCACGAAGACAGTGCATCCTTAGGGCGCTTCTTGACGACAGGAGCACTCCTCTCTTGCCGGAGTTGTCGTTTAGACCTGGTATATGTTTTGATGTTTATAGGTAGGGCAGGGGCCCTGTCCCGTCCACAGTATGTCCAGTATATCAGTAGAGCCTCATAGACACTTATATTCAGTCAGATAGTATGTCCCGCTCAAAGACTTGTTTGGTTATATAGTTTTATCGGGTAGCCTTGTCGGCTTGTACCCCAGTTCAGTTTAGTGATGCATGTGTGTATATACCTTTCGAAAGCTGTGAACCTCCAGTTTATGATACCTATCGATGTGCCAGATTATGTTGTGAGTGCCCTCGGAGTGGCTTAGAATGAGCATGGCTTCGTACGTTATGTATGTATTGTGGCATCTAGGAGGTCAGCTTCTGGGTGTCCGTCATAGCCCTCCGGTTGGGCTGTGACACTCTACTAGACATTGCTCTTGTACTTGTGAGACCGGTAACCTAGGCTCTGATACCAACTTTTCACGACCCAATTTAGAATCTCGCGGGCACCTACCTTTCCCACCTCGGTATGCGAACCCTCAATCAAATTAACACATTATCCAAGTAAAGAAACAATTCATTTAATCCAATATATACATAATTAACAGCGGAAACCAAATAATTTTATTAACCCAAGATTTCGGGAATGATTACAATAGTTAAATAATTACAAGACTCATTCCGACTCCCACGAACTGGTCTAGACAAATACAAAAGCGACTAATATAAATTTAGAATGAACTAAACTCACAGACTCAACCTCCATCCCGCAATGAAGTGAGAGGTGACCTTCAAGATAGGTACCGTGCATCTTCCAGACATGTCGCAGTCAATCACCTTAAACACTCTACACACTAAAAGGGATGTAGCAAGGGTAGTATCAGTACAATCAACAAGTACTGAGTAAGCATCATAGGCCGACAATGGTTAGAAGCACATATCAGTAAAAGATTCACAAATAGCGAGGTCACGCCTCGAACTCCGGCACGGACGAACACGGCACCCGCCCTCGACCGTACGTGATCGAGCGAACCAATCGGTCGTCGAATCAACATGTGATATCAAAACATAGCTGAATATGGAAACAACTAAACACATACCGATATACTAAAGGTCCGACCGAAATCATAATGCGGAAATACTTAGACAATGCGAAATATCGAACGTAGCCAACATGGCTAAACCAAAAAAACTAAACCACCGCCAACAAAGCTAACATAATAAATATCGCATCGTTCGGATGTGTATGAAGCCTCTAAGAATATTGAATAATAGAGTCGTTTATAAACTGAAATAACTTGATAGCTGACAACGCCCCGAAGGAATTTAGGGCTCACCAGTGGCTGATACGTGCACTCCTAAATAGCTAAGTCGTCAACCTGTATATCATTGCCTGCATAGCAAGATACAAGCCCCCAAGCAATATAAAAGGGACATCAGTACATTTGAATTGTACTGGTATGTAAAGTAACTCGAAGCAAAGCATCAAACCGATAGTCAGAATCGTAATAGCAAGGAAGTAGAGATATGAATACTCCCCGCACTTGCGTATCCGAATCATCTATTATCCGTGTTTGTATATGTGGGGCCTCGGCCCAATAATAACTGCACGCTATGGCCTCGGCCTAGTAGTGCGTCAGTCAATGGCCTCGGCCATGTATACGTATACCCAAGACTGTACTATTCCCTTGGGCAAAATAACATATGTTTAATTATGGCAAATTAATAATAAGGACTGAGACCATAATAATAATGAACAAAGCTGAACTGAAATAGACATGCTGGACTGAATTGGAACCACTGACTGTTTCTGAGCATACTGAATTTCTAGACAGAGACTCATGTGGTAACAATACATAAGTCTATAAATATTATGTGCTGAGTTCATGATATTCAAATTGACAACCATGAACGAATTTCGTTTCGCAACCCTAGAAGATAACAGTTCTACAACATATCATGAAACTAGGGATAAACTGTATATTGAGTCAAATTACTGACAAGTATGAAGAATGAGGCGTAGGGAGAATCATGAACATTCCCTAACGTAGATAGTTAGCCTCACATACCTTAATTCCAGCCTTTAAGCGTAATACAACATTCGTCAACCCTTTCAACTTTGATCTATATCAATACAAGTCAAAGGGATTCTATATTAGCAATAATATCCATGCTTTGGTCGTCTAAGCATTTTATCAAACACTTGGTGGGCATAAACATCCTCAATCTCCATTAATGGTGTTTCTTCACCCAATTCCCATTCTATTACTTCTAGCTGATTCTACAATCTCAATTTGATGAAAGTAACATCATTCTTCATCACCCATATGACTACAACAATTCTAAGTTAATAATCCAAAACCCTAACATAGGTCATATGATACTCTCTATCAAACCCATTTATGATTCTCCCAAGAACTCATCAATTCACAACTATGAGTGATTAGAGAGTAGAAGTATTACCTTTTTGAAGTTCAATCCTCTTGAATTCGGATTCTAGGGTTCCTTTGTCCAAGACGAATATTCAATCGATAATCTCTGGAATAGATTGGGATTCTACCGTTAATCTTTGTTAGATTGATGTAATAATCAGTAGGGTTTAAGTAGGAACTCACCTTGTATGCTTTGTGGAAGCCCCAGAGTGATTTCTCTCCAAAAAGACTGTTTAGAAAGAAGTGGAAAAAGTTTTTCGGAGTTGGGTACATATAAAATTCGAAAAGGCCGTTTCAGGCATAATTTGGTTGGTGCGTCGCCCAAGGCGGGGCACTAGGCCTATACTACAAGCCTTGATGAAAATTACATTTTTATGCAAATTTTGGCTTGGGGCGACGCCCTAGGCTATTCTGACAACGTTTGGTAGAATGGGTATAACTCCTACCACAATACGGACAAAACTCCATTTTGGCTCCATAATATATTGTTGGAAAGATATTTCAAAGGGCTACAAATTTCATGTTTTAAGCTTTCTCAAATTCCCAACGGATTTTCACGAAATTTGGATGGAAGGAAGACATATCGAAAACTTAGCCGATTCTATCGAATCTGAGCACCCCTGTATTAGCCATTTTTAGACGACCATATCTCCTTGATAAGGACTATGATTGGGCTGATCCTCATAAGCCTGGAAAGGTATTTCGATGTACTACAACTTTCATTAAAGAACCTTTTCCAAATCCCCAACTTATCAAGGTGTTATGGCTGCCCCAAGTAGGCCTCTCAGCCACTTTCGCAATACGCTCAAACCTTCAAATTTCCTCTGAAACTAACGATACGAGTCTAACTTTTATTTTAAGATACGGGGTGTTACAATATCTCCCCCTTGGGATCATTCGTCCTCGAATGATAGGTTCTGGTTAACTAGGCTGACGGAAACACGTGTTCACTACTGTAATGAACACCTGAATGCTAATAAACTGCAAGGGATTGCTAAACTGAATAGCTTACTAAACTGAATAGCTATTGAACTGGCTGAATGAGACTGGCTGAGTGACTACTAAGCTAACTGAATACTGGAAACATGGAACTATAGAGTGAAATCTAAATGGGAAGATAAATTACCTTCGACATTTTCTGGTGACTCTTCAAAGAGATAGGGATATCTGGACTACATGTCATTTTCGGCTTCCCATGTAGCCTCTTCAACTTTCTGACTTCGCTACAAAACCTTTACTGAGGCTACCTCCTTTGTTCTCAACTTGCGAACCTGGCGATCAAGGATTTTCACTAGGACTTCTTCATAAGTCAAATTATCATTGCCTGTTATGCTATCAGTCGGGACAACTAATGACGGGTCTCCCACACGCTTTCGCAACATGGACACATGGAAACACTGGATGCACAATAATCAAGTCTTGTGGCAACTCAAGCTCATAAGACAATTGACCAACCTTTCATTGGATTCTGTATGGTCCAATATAGCGGGACTATGCTTCCCCTTCTTACCAAACCCCATAATTCCCTTCACAGGCAAAAATTTAAGAAACACCCAATCATCAACTTGAAACTCTAAGTCCCTCCGCCTCACATCTGTGTAAGACTTCTGGCGACTCTGAGCCGCTCTCAAACGCTCTTGAATTAACTTGACTTTCTCTTCTCCATATCCTGATAGACCAAGTCTGGTCCTAACAACTCAGCTCCACCAACTTTGAACCAACCAATCGGTGATCTACATCTATGCCCATACAAAGCTTCGTACGGTGCCATCCCAATACTAGCATGGTAACTATTTTTGTAAGTAGACTCAATAAGAGGCAGGTGGTCATCCCAATTACCATTGAAATCAAGGACGCATGCTTACTGAACTGAATGAATACATGATTACTGAACTGCTGAGATACTGAACTGAATGTCTACTGAACTAACTGAATACTAAGCTGACTGAACACTAGATTAACTGAATACTGGACTGGCATGAATATTATAACATAATATCTGAATAGCGTATCTATCTAATCATTGATTTGTGGATGAAAAGTTGTGATGAGCTTAACCCTGGAACCCAATTCTTTCTGAAAAGATCTGTAGAAGTTTGCTGTGAACTGGACAAAGACGTTCTAAAATGATGGACGCTGGGTCCCATGAAGTCGAACGATTTCTCGAATAATAACTTGGCATAGTCTGGTGCTAAGTCTGTCGTCTTAACAGGCAAGAAGTGCGCCGACTTTGTAAGTCTGTCCATCATCACCCAAATCGGGTCGTGCCTCCTAACTGAATGGCGTAGACCTGTTATAATGTCCATATTTATCATCTCCCTTTTCCAAACAGGAATATCTATATTCTTAGCCAAGTCGCTAAGCCTCTGGTGTTCGGCTTTCACTTGCAAACAATTTGGGGCACTTAGCCACAAACCCTGCCACATTTTTTTTCGTACCATTCCACTAATAAATCTCTTTAAGATCATGATATATCTTCATGAAATCTGGGTGAATCAAATACCTAGAATTGTGAGCTTCTGACATAATTCGCTCTCTGAGCCCATCTACATCTGGAATGCATAATCTGCCTCTGTATCTCATGGTACCACCATCTCCCTCTTGTTCAAAAGCTGACTCTTTATGTTCGTGAATCCCCTCTTTCATCTGCAATAAGTAAGAATCACCAAATTTCTTCTCTCTAACTTTAATGGCTAAGGAGGAATAAGCCATGTTCTGGGCAACAACTCCACCCACTTCGGAGTCCGAAAGTCGAATTCCTAGCTTGGATAAGCGGTGAACTTCTTTCACCATAGTTCTCTTGTCTACCTCAATCATGAGTTGTACTTCCCATACTTGATTTCTTTCTGAGATACTTCCTAAAATACTCATAGTACTGTTGTGCACTAAGTCTTTGATTAGCACCCCAAAGATTAGAATCTCATGCAATGGCACTACCCTTGTGACACATAACTGGACATGATCTTATAGCTTTTCTGTGATCGCCTAATCGATAATAATTGAACTTGACATAATTCGATCAACGATCATTCTACTCACTTTGGGTTTTTTCTAAATTGAGGCATGTTCCTTATAGAGACTATCTCATTATGCCAACCTAATTGAACTAAGGTTCTTCATATCTCATGCTAACCTTTCGGGACTTCAATTATCTTACTGGACTTACTGGCGATTTATGAATCTCCCTCTTAGACCAAGGCTAACATATTATACTTACAAAGTCTACTCTTTTGTTGGGATCCAATTAACTTTACTTATCTTTTGTAATTCTTTTGTACTCTACAACACTGATGACTTTTTTTTTTTCCAAGTCATTTCTGAGGAATTTCTTACTGGGAAAAACTAAATTACTTACATGAACGGGTTGCTACTGTATTCATAACTGGCATACTCTATCTTAACGACTTAACTCTGCTCACACTGTAAATCTTAGGGAAACCCCTTTTTGACAACTCTTAAAGGCTATTCTTCTGTAGTTTGCTCTCTTACGGCTTAGCTGATTTCTTCTTCCATTAATCACTCTACTCCAAATTTAACTTAAGCCCTTGGTTTCTAACAAACATTTGGATGTATCCGAACTGTCACCCACTTAAGCTGTTCATCTAACTAAGGAAATCAAATCATACTTCTACTAGTTCTGCTGAAATTGCTAATGCATTGTATCTACTCAAAACTTACTTACTATTTTTCTGTTAATCACCTGCTAGCTTCATATTTTCTTATTCTGCTCTGAATAACCTAAGTTATTTCTAACTATCCCTCATCACTGACGCTATTCTATGGTCGTATACTATCTTTTCTGAACTATGGATCACACTTAAGAAACTTTCATCTATCTTATATGAAAGATTGGAAAAACTAAACCCAAACTTTCTATACACTTCAAAATTATATCAGACTATACACATCTGAGATAAACACTTACCCACATAGCTTAAGAGAGAACTGTCACATCTCCCTATCTCATAATAATAATTACTTCTTATAGTAACTTACTACCGTCGTACTCTCTAACTCTGATCTGACTAAACTTAAACAAACTAAAATCATTCCCAAAAATTTAATATCGTCTGCTCATGGTTCTTATTTCATACATACCTCTTTTATTAACAGGCATAGTTCGTACGAAAATTTTATCTGTGGTGATAACTAGGGATGCCTCCTTGTCCTGACGACCTGCTAAAGCATCCAAGCAGTCTTCACTGAGAACTGAAATACCAAGCTTAGCTGTATTACAACTTGACTGGGCTTGAGAATTAAAAAGAGCCATCGAAACACACATCAACGCCTAAACGATACACCCCTTGGGTCTCCTATAACGCTTGTTGCACATAAAGTTCCGAAAACTTCTGTGGCTCACACTGGTATGTCACTGAGAGACTGGTGCTCTTAAAATCTGTTTCTATCTGAACTGACCTTTTTGATCATATCTAGACCTCGAGACTAGTGCACTAGCTGCAGATAGAGTGGGTCTTGATGACCTCCGGTAGAAAACTATCTGCTCCTACCTTCTTGAGATCCTCCATGATTTACGTTTCCTACAGACTTAGCTCCTTTTCTAATTTCTCTGATATCCTCTCCCTATTGTATCCCATTATCCTTTCTCAAGAACATCATTATCATTCAACTTCCCATTCATTATACAACATCCTTTCTCGGGCAACTTACACTTTATTCACCTCTCACTAACATTTCAAGTCTTATTCGTTACCAGCAAGTACTTCGCAATTGTACCCCTATAGATAATCAACCTCAGTTGGGCCTTGAATTACCTGATCGTTGCATGCGCATTCGAAACGTATGTAATTCGATAGGAAGAAAAGGTTACTTATTGCTCTAAGCTTTATGGCACGATCTAGAGTAGAAAGAAATGAGACATACTGAATGTCTTGGTGGTCAACTGTTTTATATGTGTGGGGCCCTCACACATATAAAAGAGACCCCACTGGACACGGCTTGATAGACTCCCTAAGACACTTGAACCTAGTGCTCTGATACCAAGTTTTGCCATGCCTCGAACCTGGGCCTGGACGTAACACGGCACCCGGTGCCTGACTGCATATGACCAAGCGAACCAACTGGATAGCTGAATCAACATGTGATATCAAAACATAACTGAATGTGGAAACAACTAAACACATGCTGATATACTAAAGGTCTGACTGAAATCATAATGCGGAAATACTTAGACAATCTGAAATATCTGAACGTAGCCAACATGGCTTAAACCAAAACAACTGAACAACTGCCAACAAGGCTAACATAATAAATATCAGACTGCCTGGACTGTGTGTATGAAGCCTCTAAGAATATTGAATAATAGAGTCGTTTATAAACTGAAATAACTGGATAGCTGACAACGCCCCGAAGGAATTTGGGGCTCACCAGTAGCTGATACGTGCACTCCTAAATAGCTGAGTCGTCAACCCAATACGCGATGCAGGCCCCCAAGCAATATAAAAAGGACATCAGCAATTACACAATCTTTGTATACTTGTCTAGCTATCACGGGATCACCAACCGGAGTAGATACCTCGAAAGGTCTAATTGGCTCAGGTTTCACCCCAATTCGATCGGTGATATACGGAGTAATATAAGATAGTGTAGAACCCGGATCTATCAGTGCATATACGTGATGGGAAAATACGAATAATATACCTGTAACCACATCCGGGGAGGACTCAAGATCCTGTCGTCCGGCTAAAGCATAGATACGGGGCTGAGTGCCACCTGAACTGGATGGTCCCTATCTACCTCTACCACGACCTGTGGGAACTCAGGGAGTCTGTCCTACCGAGCGCACAGAAGAAGAACCAACCGCTGATCCTGTGGGCTGAACCCCAACTCTACCACTCATCGACGGGCAATCTCGCATCATGTGCCCAACTTGGCCACAGGCATAGCAAGCATCTGAACCTCGGTGATATTAACCATAATGTAACCTACCGCACTGACTACACCGCGGTACTGGTGGTCTCCTCTGGCTATAATCACCCCCAAACTGAGAACCTGAAGCTCTCGAGCTCTGACCCTGCCCTGAAGGAATGGAGCGATCAAATCTCCTACCTTCAAATCGTGGAGGTGCACTAGTCGCCGACTGGCCTGAGTGTCTAGGGATATAACCGTTCGATCCCCTCTATAATCGCTTACCGCACCCATAGATCTGGCCCTCTTGCTTTGCCCTCTATCAATATCACGCTCACCCCTTTGTGGATGTTGTTGCCCTTCTAAGTTCTGGGCATGGTCCTGAATGCGGGAAATGTCCATCCCATCTTGAATGAAGCCGTCAAGCAGTCCTTGAACAAGTGTGGCCCTAAGCCACTCACAAATCTGTGCACTCTATCCCCCATGTCGGCCACCATAGTCGGGGCATATCTAGCCAATGAATTAAACTGAAGGCTATACTCTCGGGCACTCATATTTCTTTGTTTCAAATTTAAGAATCTATTTGCTCTAGCTCGGCGGACCTCGGGTGGTAAATAGTGGCGGATAAAGGCATCTACAAATTCTTGCCAAACTGGAGGAGGTGCATTCTATTTCCTTGAGGATATACAGTTGTTATACCAAAGTACCGCCATATCTCGGAGTGTATAAGATGCTAACCCTACAGATTTAGTCTCGGAGGCATGAATAATCTTCAATGTCCTCAACATTTCATCAATAAAGCCTTGTGGGTCTTTATCTGGCTTTGACCCAAAAAAATCCGGAGGATTCATACTCATGAAATCACGGGCTCTAGTACTAACTGCCTTGTCACTTGGAACCGAACTCTGCCGCTGTGCCTGGGCGGCAACTAACTGCGTCAATAGATGAATAGCCTCGATCATTTATTGACCCGAAGTAACCGGTGGAGGAACTGGAGGCATAGGAGCTGGAGTTGAAGCCCCCTCTTGTTCGTCTAGAACAGGCAGAGTGGGAGAAGTATTAGATGGAGCCTCATTATATGATTCACCCTCTTCTATATCCGTTGGCAGCTCCCTTTCTACCCGCTTTTCTATCGTAGTCTTACCCTTCTGGGCGGCTGTAGCTTTTCTCTTTACCGGCATTTCTGAAATCATAACACACTATTAGGGAGGAGAAAATCTTATAACACGGCTCTATCGCACGATTTCATAAGAAGAAGAACGGTCATTTTTCCTAAATGCCCTGTAGCCTCCTGTTTATTAGTGTGGCGCGCAACACACCATAAACAAGACTCTACTAGACACGGCTCGTAGACACTTCCTAGGACTAAACTGCTCTGATACCACTTTTGTCACGACCCGACTAGGGCCATGACGGGTACCCGGAGCTAACTACCGAGCACTACTCATTCTGTTACTCATCCTGCATTCATTCATTATTCTCATGCTTATAATCATAGGAAAACCATTTTCATTGGAAACATAATTACCTTTATATACATAAGCCCGTTTGGCTATCAAAATAGTACGTATATACACGTGGGAAATCGTGAGACCATACTACCCAAACATGCGTATCTATGAGCCTCTACTAGAGTGCTAGACATATGGACGGGACAGGACCCCGTCGTGCCCAAAATATATAAACAAAATAATAAGCAGTGGCACCTCCGGAACAATGGAGTGCCCTCAAAGTCTGCCGATAGCCCCTATGTATCTGGATCACCTCCCTGTCTACCTGTGGGCATGAACATAGCGTCCAAAGAAAAGGATATCAGTACGAGCATTGTACTAGTATGTAAGGCATAAACAATAATAATAGATCAATAAAATAGGGAGATATCAAATGAAGAGCAATCTGTAACTGACTGTCAGTCTCAATAAGAATAATGCATGCTGACTTACTTCATAAACATCATCGTCATATCATGTATGCATATATATATGTATAAGCTGCCCGACCATATAGGTACGGTGTGATCATCATTAGCCCGCGTCTAGGCCTCCCGCCTCCGGGGTAACCATCTCATGTCTCCCATTAGTGGTGTCTGCCCATGCCCTCTAGACATGGTGTATACGCTGCCTGCCTTAGCGGTGTCTGCCCGGCCATATAGGCGCGGTGTAATATCATCATCATGTACTCATCATAATGCACTCATAGGAACTCAAAGATAACAATACTTCATCGGGGTGACATAAGGTCGTGAACCCCCGATTCCATTATGAAACATTCCTAAGCATTCTGCCTCACCTTGAAGGAATTAGCTTATAAGGCAAGTGTATATAATAATCGACAATTAATGGATCATAGTTAAAATCATTAGCTTTAGGATTTTAGGCTTAACTCATCATTATCATGCTCTTAACATATCTCGTTTCTCTATCTCATGTGAAGCTCCTTATAATCATAGACTCAGAACTTCTGGGATGTGAGAAAGTCATGGGAAAATAGAAGAATTCATGTCATGGGAGTCATGCCTTAGAAGGAAAGGACTAGCCTTACATACCTTTTCGTTTAGCTATTCTATCGCTTGATCGTTCTCCTTCAACGCTCACGTTTCTACCTTCAAGAGAGTTCGCATTAACGTTAGCTAATCGATCACATGAACATGCTCACTAAAGCTAGAGAAAATTGGGCAGCATTTCCTTTGTTTATACAACTTTCCCCATCTCATATATCAACTCCCAAACGTCTATAATACATTCATAATATAACAACCAACAATCTTCATTCAGCTACATTATCCACATTTCACAATTTCACTTCAATTCATCCATAATCATGGTCATACTACACTAGTACGTCTTCTCACAAATAATGTTTATCCCATGTTATTAATATCATTTATAGCATAATCATAATCACAACATATCAAGAATCATGATTCATTCTGAGCTACCATTCAAAGATGTCACTATTCTCACATTTATGGCCCATTTTCTATCTCCTTCTACAATCCAAGTCTTTCAACCTCTCAATACCTTAAACAACATGGAATGATCATAAAACTCACCTTAGATAGTGTGGGAATGATCCTTGAGTGTAAATACTTCACTTGAGCCAAAACCCTAGTTCACTTCCAATGAGATTTCTTGCCTTAGATGAACCTTAATGAGTTTCTTGCACTTGGTTCTCTTGGTTTGATGAAGTTGATCTTTGATTAGTCTTGATTTAGTGTTGATGAAATATGTAGAACACTCTAGAAGCCTTGAGAGAGATGGAGAAGAGTGGGAAATGAAAATAATGAAGTGGGAACATCACTTTATACTTGGACTTAATTCAGCCCGTCGGGACTTTCACGGACACTTATACGGTCCGTACAACATTATACGGTCTGTATAAGTGACCTTACTTCACCATCAGAGAAACAACATTTCTGATGGGCGTTATATGGATCCTTATACAGATCGTATAATGTTATACCGACCGTATAAGTTGGTCGTATAACCCGATTTTCCTTGAAATGATTTTCGTCGTTCGTTTGATCTCCAATCCTTATGGAACCTTTTTGACACTTGTTTAACACTTCATTACCAATCTAAGGATTGTTATAACTCTTCCTTAAGACATCATTAAGTCACCATTAACTTGTTACTCGTAAATCTCTTCCGATACATAACGTATACCTTGCCTTTCTTGGCCAACTTTCTTCTCTTACCTCGAATGTCTTTGAAATCTCAATTAGGATCATCAAATGCTATTTCTTACTTATTGAAACATCGTATACTTCATGCCCTCCATTAGTCTATTCACTGTGTGTCAACGAAAAATTTTCCGTGGTGTAATAGCCTCGGCCCAATAATAAATGCACGCTATGGCCTCGGCCTAGTAGTGCATCAGTCAATGGCCTCGGCCATGTATACGTATACACAAGACTGTACTGTGCCCTTGGGCAAAATCACATATGTTTAATTATGGTAAATTAATAATAAGGACTGAGACCACAATAATAATGAACAAAAAGTCAACCGAAATAGACATCTTGGTCGAATTGGAACCACCGAATGTTTCGAGCATCTTGAATTTCTAGACAGAGACTCATGTGGTAACAATACATAAGTCTATAAAGATTACGTGCTGAGTTCATGATATTCAAATTGACAACCATGAATGAAGTATGTAACTGCAACCCTAGAAGATAACAGTTCTACAACATATCATGAAACTAGGGATAAACGGTATATTGAGTCAAATTACTGACAAGTATGAAGAATGAAGCGTAGGGAGAATCATGAACATTCCCTAACGTAGATAGTTAGCTTCACATACCTTAATTCCAGCCTTTGAATGTAATACAATGTTCGTCAACCCTTTCAACTTTGATCTATATCAATACAAGTCAAAGGGATTCTATATTAGCAATAATATCCATGCTTTGGTCGTCTAAGCATTTTATTAAACACTTGGTGGGCATAAACATCCTCAATCTCCATTAATGGTGTTTCTTCACCCAATTCCCATTCTATTACTTCTAGTTGATTCTACAATCTCAATTTGATGAAAGTAACATCATTCTTCATCACCTATATGACTACAACAATCCTAAGTTAATAATCCAAAACCCTAGCATAGTTCATATGATACTCTCTATCAAACCCATCTACGATTCTCCTGAGAACTCATCAATTCACAACTATAAGTGATTAGAGAGTAGAAGTATTACCTTTTTGAAGTTCAATCCTCTTGAATTCAGATTCTAGGGTTCCTTTGTCCAAGACGAAGATTCAATCGATAATCTATGGAATAGATTGGGATTCTAGCTTTAATCTTTGTTAGATTGATGTAATAATCAATGGGGTTTGAGCAGGAACCCACCTTGTATGCTTTTTGAAAGCCCTAGAGTGTTTTCTCTCTAAAAAGACAGTTTAGAAAGAAGTGGGAAAAGTTTTTCGGAGTTGGGTACATATAAAATTCGAAAAGGACGTTTCAAGCATAATTTGGCCTGGTGCGTCGCCACGGTGTCGCCCAAGGCGGGGTACTAGGCCTATGCTATAGGACCTAATGAAAATTACGTTTTTATGTAAATTTTGGCTTGGGGCGTCGCCCTAGGCTATTCTGACAATGTTCGGTAGAATGGGTATAACTCCTAGCACAAAATTCTGTTTTGGCTCCATAATATACCGTTGGAAAGATATTTCAAATGGCTATAACTTTCATGTTTTAAGATTTCTCAAATTCCATATGGATTTTCACGAAATTGGGATGGAAGGAAGACGTATCGAAAACTTAGCTGATTCTATCGAATCTGAGCACCCCTCTATTAGCCATTTTGAGACGATCATATCTCCTTCATCCGGACTCTGATTGGGCTGATCCTTATATGCTTGGAAAGGTATTTCTATGTACTACAACTTTCATTAAGAACCTTTTCCAAATTCCCAACAAATCAAGGTGTTATGGTTGCTCCAAGTAGGCCCCTCAGCCACTTTCGTAAAACGCTCAAACCTTCAAATTTCCTCTGAAACTAACGATATAAGTCTAACTTTTATTTTAAGATACGGGGTGTTATAAAGAAGGATAGGCAACTAGATCAATATCATACATCCAACTACCGCTCATGTAACACCTCGTACCTTGACGTTAGGATGCGTCGTAGTAAAACCATATGAGTTGGAAGGGATTAAGGTGGTACCTGAGTTTATAGATGTAAGACCCCATAAGTTTGATGAATTTTGAAACTTTTATATATAGCCTTGATATGGCATTTTTCTTTAAGTGAGACATTTTTTTTGTAAAAGTTTGATAACTATGTTTTTATGTAGTTACTAAAATTACTACTTTTTGGATACACTTTAAATGTCTACATGATTTGAGAAAGTTTATAAATGGAATTTTTTTTACTATAAATATAGAAATTATTTTCTTTAACAAAATTACATTGGTAGTAATAAGAAGTGACGAGTATTATTTTATTAATTAGTTGCCACACTTGCCAGGTGGCAACTGTTATAGCCCGTATTTTATACGTTTGGAAATTTCGAAGTCGACGTGGAAAGTTAAGGGCAAGACCATCCTCAAAAAATTTCTTTAATGGACGAGTTGCTATGGATATTATTTATGACTATTATTAGTATGGAATTATTGTGAGAGGCTAAGGAAGAAATGAGGAATTCGCAAAATGGGCCGTGGAAATAATGCGGAAGGCTAGGGGCAAAATGGTAATATTGAGAAAAGTCGAGGGGAAAAACGGGAATTTTACATAGGATTCATGAAAGTTCCCAAAGGAGGCCATATTGGCCATGTGATAAAAAAGAAAAAGAAAAGAATGAAAAAAAAAAAAAGATGACAAAATAAGTCATCTTTCCATGGAAATTTAAAGAAAAATCTAGAAATAAAGGGCATGTGCCCCTCACATGCTTGGACACTATATATATATATATATGAGATGGGTCATCTTTTAGTTCAAGACAAGAACAAGAACAAAAAAAAAGATTAAGAGGGAATATAGTAGGCATTCGGCCAAGGCAAGAAAAAAATACAAAAAAGAAAAAAAAATTCAAGTCTTCAATCTTTGGTTCAAAAATTATTTCTTCAAGTATTCCAAGTCAAGGAAGCTCTTTAACAACATGAGATGCAATTGTTGGAGCAAGAGAACCATTCATTCTTGCAAGTTCAAGATTCTAGCCAAGTGAAGAAATTGAAGGAAAAAGGTAAGAATTTCTCTTTCTTTATGTGTTTTGGATGGTTTACGTGTGTTGTAGCATATAGAAATGGATGGAATTCATGGTGTATGTGTGTGTTGAGGGTTGAGCCGAATGCAATGGGTTATGGTGTAGATAAGATGAAATGATTTTATTTAGTAGTTTGATTGTTGTGTTGTGAATTCCATAATGTAAAATGGATGAAAAATCATGAAAATATGAATGATGTGGTTGTGGCCGTAATGCATGGTGTTGAACCGTGTGTGTGTGTGTGTGTTGTTGCATGTAAGATGATAAATTAATTTTATGTGTTGGTTGTTGTTGTAATGTATAAAAACGGATGGAAAATTTATGAAAAATATACAAATGTTGTGTGTGTTGGCCGAAAATAGGTGATGGAAGGGTGTGATGAATATGACAATTTGATGTCACAAATAAGATTATGTTAATTGAATATAGTGTTTTTGCATGTATGGAAGACAAATGAGTAGTTGATGGTGTTGTTGGGATATGAAATTACAAGGTTGCTATTGAAGTGTTATTGAAATATATGAAAGTTTTGAGTGATAAAGTAGTATGTTGATTGATTGTTAGGGTGATTGTTGGTTGATATTTTGGCCGGGTTTCATTCTCGGGTTGTGGTTGATTGAAATCAGCCAAGTTGAACTTGGTGGGATGGAGTAATTACAAGGGAGGTCTTTGCCGAAATTTCGGTAGACAAATGATTACTTTGAATTTCAACTTCTAGATGCTCAAATTGACATTTGGTAAATGTGACCAAATCGTAGATTTTGGCGGATTTGCAAATTGGATTTGGAGTAGCAGAAGGAGCGGAAAGAGGTATGTAAGACTTCACTTTCCTTCTTTGGCATGTCTTAGACGTAATAGGTTTGGATACGGGCTTCGGGGACAACCCCTTTCCTAGAAATTCGAGATTGATATTGGATACTATTCATCCAGTAAGATTGAAGTAAATGTTCATAAATAGTTGAAGGAAATGTCTAAACACCTAGAACCTGCATAAATAACACCCGACTACCCTAAAACTCTTATAAGTAATGTCACGAAACGTATTATACGTAAAGCGTGTACACCACCTCATTTGATCCGAGGTGGGCCCACTATTCCCGAATTCCCTCCTATTGTTCCATTAGGCTTATTTCCGTACTATAGTCAATGAAAGTTCTTGGTTATCATCCCGACTGCCAAACAATAGCTGTTTTAACTAAACCCTTGACCCCAATGCATGATTTTCCTTACTAAAAGCTTACAAGTGTTTTCTAAAATGTTTATTTTTCTTCAAAAACCAAGCTTTACAATATTGAAGGTCTTAAGGACGAAAACAACGACTATGGCTCTATGATGACATGATGATAATGATGATGCCGTATATGAGAAGAAGTCTATGATGAGAATGCCAAGGATATGTTCTTACTACGAATATGACGATATGAAATGTTAAGCTATTTTTGAATAATGACTATTTTCAAAGGTTTTAAAGTAAACGAAATGATGCCTTATGATCCTGTCCTATGATTTCTCATGAAGTTACTCTCCATTGATAGTCTCGCCTTATTATTAGTTCTTTCAAGGTGAGATAAAGTGCCCGTGGTTATTCCATAATAAAATCGGAGGTTTTACCGACCTTACGTCACTCCGATAGCGTTATAGCTTTTCTTTGGGCTCCCTTGCATGCTATGGTATATGTATATATATATATATATATGTATATATATAAGATGGGGAGCAGGGCAGAGCGCTATAGACGCTGGGTTGCACACGGTACATGTACCCGTATTCAGCATGACATCATCCCGGACGCGGGATGCCCGGACGCGGGATATATATTCAGTTATGGTTAAATGGATCGGCTGCCGACGCCTCGGCAATACAGCATGTTACATGATATATTTTCTATATACATGAAAAAGAAATGTTTATCAAAGACAGCTTAGCATGCATGGCATCCGCCCCGAGTGGCACACACATGTACAGGTTACTCCTTTATCCTATGATACGGTCTATGTTTCCATACAGTTATTACTCATGCACAGGTTACAGTTTTACACGTGATATGTTCCATATGTACAGATATGATTCCCAAGATATGTCTCATATGTACGGACACTCTCTTACATGATATGCTCTACAGCTCTTACTATGTTGTTCTTGTTCATGCCTTACATACTCGGTACAATGCTCGTACCGACCCTCTTCTTCGGGGGCGCGTTTCATGCCGCGCGGTACTCCCGGATGGATAGCGGCCGGATAGAAGATGTTTCGATAAGTTGGCAAGCTCCATTTGCTGCGGAGTGTCGCCGAGTCGAGCATGCTACGCTATGATGTTCGATTCGAAGTTAGAGACTTTGCGTACGAGTCATGAGTTTAGTATGTCGATCCCGATAGCGGCTTTATCAGCCAACGCGTCTTGTTGTATTATGTTTAAAAAAAAAAAATTGGAGTTTTAACTACGACTTCTATTGCTTGTCGACGTACAAATTTTTGAAGAGTTTTGATATGTAATAAGAGTTAGCGGGTTCGCTCGGCTCCAAACGTGGGGTCGGGTGCCCATCACACCCTAGTAAAGTCGGGGTGTGACAAAGTGGTATCAGAGCGGGTCGGTCCAAGGGTTGTCTGCAAAGTCGTGTCCGGTAGAGTCTTGTTTATGGGTGTGAAGCCGGCCACATTTATAAACAGGAGGCTGCGGGGCATCTAGGAATGGTTGACCTTCTTTCTGTCTTAGATCGTGCGATAGAGCCAAGTCACAGGAGAAAGAAATTCCTTATATAAGCTTCGCGTGCGACGGAGGAATCAGAGAAAGGGAATACTGTAAACAGTCAAGAAGTGAGATGTGTTGTTTCGGAAGGATTACGGATGTGGCGTGGCGACAAAGGTATGATCGCTACCCTCGAGGATCTGGAAGTCCAGGACAGGAGGTAGCCATACACACAGGCGGAAGGTGAGTATTGGAAAGTGAAAAGGGTAAAATAGTAATTGCAAAAGAAAGGACGTGTTACGAAAATGCCTTGGAAGCTGTGAGACTTCGATTGGCCCCAGAGCATGTAATAAAGGTCATGTGAGGAGGCAGACGCGAAAATATCAGCATTAAGACACCGAATTTCAGTGAAGTTTCGAGGTTAAGCGTGCTCAGGTGGGAGCAATTCTAGGATGGGTGACCCCCTGGGAAGTTTACAAGAAATTCGATAGATTGAGACATAAGAGACAAATGAAGAGCTGGGGTAATCTAAGGAAAACTAGGATATACAGAATGGTTGGGGACTATAAGAGGATGCGTAAGACGAGACAAACTACCTCGGTGAAGGGACAGGAGGCGCATCACAGCCCTAGAATTAGGATAGGCTTGAACAGCGTCTGGACGTATTTTGTGGGCTAGCCGATAGCAAGTATATCTATATATATATAAAAAGGTGTAAGGTATCCCATATATGCTTATGTCGGTGGACGTGTGAGTCAGTGCAAGATGAGGAGATCGAAAGGTCAAGGACGTACCAAAAGTAAGAAAATTTAGTAAAAAAGAAGCTCCCGAGAGAAAATTACCGGCAGAGCACGAGATGGTCGAGGTAAGGACGCAAGTAGGCACGTGAAAAGGGATAGATTATGATACAAGGATAAGGAAAAAAAAATAAAAAAAAAATAGTAAGGATTTTGTGCTAAGAACAAGAGTAGCAGAACGCTTGAGAGGTATGGACATACAGTTATAGCACAAACACGCAGCTGAGGAAGGGTTACGAGTAAACGAACTAAGGAAATGAAAGGACGAATAGTGGATGAAAAATGTGGACAAAAGGATGACATAAATGGAGGGTAAAAGAAAACTTAGGATAAGAAGTTTCCGAGATGTCCGACACGGAATTAGAAGGAAGATGAGAAACAAGGTATAAATGAAGACTTTATAAAAAGACTGTTGGTATAAGAAGCCCCTTAAAGGGGGGGAGATCGTATTAGAAAAGGGAACCTATGACATGGAGCAAAGACTTATCAAAAGTCAAGGAGTTCTATTATAAGGAAAATAAGGTAAAGGATAAGGAACGGGCATAAAGGAAAGAGTAGCTATAAAAGGAACCCTCCCAGAGTATTATGACGCCCATAAGGTCAGTTGAACATTCGAGGACGAATGTTCTAAAGGGGGGGAGGATGTTATAGCCCGTATTTTATACGTTTGGAAATTTCGAAGTCGACGTGGAAAGTTAAGGGCGAGACCATCTTCAAAAATTATTTTAATGTATGAGTTGTCGTGAATATTATTTATGACTATTATTAGTATGGAATTATTGTGAGAGGCTAAGGACGAAACGAGAAATTCGCAAAATGGGCCGTGGAAATTATGCGGAAGGCTAGGGGCAAAATGGTAATATTGAGAAAAGTCGAGGGGCAAAACGGGAATTTCACATAGGGTTCATGAAAGTTCCCAAAGGAGGCCATATTGGCCGTGTGATAAAAAGAAAAAAGAAAAGAATGAAAAAGAAAAAGATGACAAAATAAGTCATCTTTCCATGGAAATTTAAAGAAAAATCTAGAAATAAAGGGCATGTGCCCCTCACATGCTCATGAGATATATATATATATATATAGAGAGATTCATCTTTTAGTTTAAGACAAGAACAAGCAAAAAAAAAGAAAGTTTAAGAGGGAATATAGTAGGCATTCGGCCAAGGCTAGAAAAAAATAAGGTCATGGAAAAAAAATGATCAAGAAAAATTATTTCCTTCTAGTATTCCAACCAAGTCAAGGTCCTTTAACAACATGAGATAATTGTTGGAGCAAGAAAACCATTCATTCTTGCAAGTTGAAGATTCTAGCCAAGTTGAAGAAGTGAGTGGAAAAAGGTAAGAACCAATCTTTCTTTATGTGTTTTGGATGGTTGTGCACGTTGTAGCATATAGAAATGGATGGAATTCATGGTGTATGTGTGTGTTGAGGGTGGAGCCGAATGGAATAGTGATGTGTAGATAAGATGAGTTGATTTTTATCTAGTAATTTGATTGTTGTGTTGTGAAGTCTATAATGTAAAATGGATGAAAAACATGAAATTATGAATGATGTTGTTGTGGCCGTGAATGCATGGTTAAACCGTGTGTGTGTGTGTGTGTTGTTGCATGGAAGATTGAGTTGATTCCATGTTATGTGTTGTTGTTGTTGTAATGTATAAAATGGATGGAAAATTCATGAAAAATATGCAAATGTTGTGTGTTGGCCGAAAAATAGGTGATGGAAGGGTTGTGATGAATTGAAAGTTTGGTTGTGGATTTCATGTCACAAATAAGAGCTTATGTTAATTGAATATAGTGTTTTTGCATGTATGGAAGACAATGATGTGTATGGTGTTGTTGGGATATAAATTACAAGGTTGCTATTGTTTTTATTGGAGTATATGAAAGTTTTGAGGGATAGTATGTTGATTGAAATTGTTAGTATGATTGTTGGTAATGTTGATATTTTGGCCGGGTTGCATTCTCGGTTGTTGTTGTTGATTGAAATCAGCCAAGTTGAACTTGGTGGTATGGTGTCTTTACGGGAAGTGTTTGCCGAAATTTCGGTAGACAAATGATTACTTTGAATTTCAACTTCTAGATGCTCAAATTGACATTTGGTAAATGTGACCAAATCGTAGATTTTGGCGGATTTGCAAATTGGATTTGGAGTAGTAACGAAGGAGCGGAAAGAGGTATGTAAGACTTCACTTTCCTTTCTTGGCATGTCTTAGACGTAGTAGGTTTGGACATGGGTCTCGGGACAATTCCTTTCCTAGAAATCCGAGATTGAAATTGGTCACTATTCATTCAGTAAAATTGAAGTAGATGTTCATAAATAGTTGAAAGAAATGTCTAAACACCTAGAACTTGCATGAATAACACCCGATCCCCCTAAAACCCTCATAAGTAATGTCACGAAACGTATTATACGTAAAGCGTGTACACCACCTCATTTGATCCAAGGTGGGCCCACTATTCCCGAATTCCCTCCTATTGTTCCATTAGGCTTATTTCCGTACTATAGTCAATGAAAGTTCTTGGTTATCATCCCGACTGCCAAACAATAGCTGTTTTAACTAAACCCTTGACCCCAATGCATGATTTTCCTTACTAAAAGCTTACAAGTGTTTTCTAAAATGTTTATTTTTCTTCAAAAACCAAGCTTTACAATATTGAAGGTCTTAAGGACGAAAACAACGACTATGGCTCTATGATGACATGATGATAATGATGATGCCAGATATGAGAAGAAGTCTATGATGAGAATGCCAAGGATATGTTCTTACTACGAATATGACGATATGAAATGTTAAGCTATTTTTGAATAATGACTATTTTCAAAGGTTTTAAAGTAAACGAAATGATGCCTTATGATCCTGTCCTATGATTTCTCATGAAGTCACTCTCCATTGATAGTCTCTCCTTATTATTAGTTCTTTCAAGGTGAGATAAAGTGCCCGTGGTTATTCCATAATAAAATCGGAGGTTTTACCGACCTTACGTCACTCCGATAGCGTTATAGCTTTTCTTTGGGCTCCCTTGCATGCTATGGTGTATGTATATATATATATATATGTATATGGGGAAGATGGGGAGCAGGGCAGAGCGCTATAGACGCTGGGTTATACACGGTACATGTATCCGTATTTAGCATGACATCATCCCGGACGCGGGATGCCCGGACGCGGGACACATACATCTGTATTTATGGTTAAATGGATCGGCTGCCGACGCCTCGGCAATACAGCATGTTACATGATATACTTTCTATATACATGAAAAAGAAATGTTTATCAAAGACAGCTTAGCATGCATGGCATCCGCCCCGAGTGGCACACACATGTACAAGTTACTCCTTTATCCTATGATACGGTCTATGTTTCCATACAGTTATTACTCATGCACAGGTTACAGTTTTACACGTGATATGTTCCATATGTACAGATACAGCTTCCCATGATATGTCTCATATGTACAGAACACTCTCTTTACATGATATGCTCTACAGCTCTTACTATGTTGTTACTGTTCATGATTTACATACGCAGTACAATGCTCGTACTGACCCCTCTTCTTCGGGGGCTGCGTTTCATGCCGCGCAGGTACTCCCAGATGGATAGCGGCCAGGATAGAAGATGTTTCAGTAAAGTTGGCAAGCTCCATTTGCTCTGGAGTGTCGCCGAGTCAGCATGCTACGCTATGATGTTCGATTCGAAGTTAGAGACTTTGCAGACAGAGTCATGAGTTTAGTATGTCAGTCCTGATAGCGGCTTTATCAGCCAACGCGTCTTGTTGTATTATGTTTAAAAAAAAAAAATTGGAGTTTTAACTACGACTTCTATTGCTTGTCGACGTACAAATTTTTGAAGAGTTTTGATATGTAATAAGAGTTAGCGGGTTGCTCGGCTCCAAACGTGGCTCTAGATGTGTGTATTTGTTAAGAACTTACGGGACGGTGTTCGGAAGCCGTGAGTTTAAGTCATAGTAATTGTATAAATAGGTTTTGGGTTGTTTTCTTATGGTATAGAGATTGGTCGGGGTGTGGTAGCTTGTGTAGAACTTGTGTGTTGTTAAAAGGAGGTCGGGTGTGGAGTACACCATTGTATATAGCCTCGGGAGCTCGTCGCTCTTTGATTACCTGACGATAGTGTTGGTATAGCAATAGTGTTGGTATATTTTCAGGATTGACTCTTTATGGTCATTCGAAGATCGAATCGAGGTACGTAAGGCTATTCCTTGACTCGCCATTAGGGCATGACGTGTACTTGTTGTTTTTATGTGAATCAGGAAGCCTAGAGCTCATAATTGTGTCAACTCCATGTTAAGAGCCTCACGAGTCATTTGAGAAATATTATATGTCTATTTTTAGTTGTCACTCAAGCGTGTTACTCTTAAAAGTCAAGCTCCAAGTTATAATGAAGAGAATAGAGTTTCCCTTTAGGTGGAACTATATTAGCAGACTATAGAGTACGATTCCAGAACAGAACTCTAGGGGTGCTCCATTTGTGTAGTTGACAGGTTCATGTACTTCCTAATTGATTTTGTCTCAATAACACGAATTTCATATGTCTATTAGTTGTTTTACGGTTCCTCTCAGTAAGTATGAAAGGGCCACAGTGACACCCTTAAAAGAGTCCGTAGCACGAGAATTGTTAGTTGATAACAAAGCATGAACCCTACTTGTTAAAGATGATGATAGTCTATAATGTGTGATTAAAATAGTCATAGAACATAAGCTAATATGAGGGGTATTAGTAGTTCCTATTTGATTAAGATTGAGGATGGAAAGGTACGTATAGTGGGTTACGTTGGGAGTTCCTAAAGTATTAATAAATAAGACCAATCATGTGGCAGCTTCTAAGGATCGTAAACGGTTAACTTTTAGGATTGTTATTTAAAAGATTTGGGGGTAAAGCAAAAGAGAGGAAG
>NW_026714051.1:0-24755 GCF_029784015.1 Lycium ferocissimum | reverse complement strand
TTATTATCATTGTTATTACTATTATTATTATTATTACTAGGCGGAAGCGGGGTCGCCCGGGGGGCTATCATTATTTTACCGAAAGCGGCGCATGTGATGTATTGCATTACTTCTTTAGGAGAGGTGTTCTAGATTACGTTATTTATTCTGGATTCGTTAGTTGGATTGCGATTACTTACTTAAAGCTTGTTGAGACTCTGTGTATTTATCTATGTTTTCTCTTAAGTGAAGGCTGCGCAGTAACGAGCGTGATTGTGATTTCTTCCCTCCTAAATTAAGCTATGATTTTTACTTGTTATCGCTTTACATACTCGGTACATATTTCGTATCGACCCTCCTTCTTCGGGGGCGCGTTTCATGCCACGCAGTGTACACCTGCATTTCGAGTGAAAGACTTTGCTAGGAGCTATTCCGGGGATTGGCGAGCTCCATCTCGGTTCGGAGTGTTGCCGTGTCGAGTACTTATGTCCGAGTATCCGTATATCCTAGAGACTTCGTACATGGTCCCGTGGATAGCGCGTCGGGAAGTGCGGATGATTTGTAAATGTTAAAAGAGTATGCATTTTCAGAAAATGATTATTGTTTGAAAAGTTTCATGTTTCTTAAAATTTTTGAAATGACAGGTTTTAGTAACGTGAACGTTTAAGGGTTCGCTCGACTCTGAGGAGGGTCGGGTGCCCATCACACCCTAGTAAGGTCGGGGTGTGACAATGTCACCACTGGTGGGCTGCATACGATGGGTACCCGGGTGTGAACTAATGATGATGATGTGTGTATGGTATGGAAATGCATGAATGATATGAAAATGTATGTATGATGTGATAATGTATGTATGATACGACGAGATATGTAGGGTAATACGAGGTCTGTGCTATGATAACCTATGTGATATGCTATGTATGAATTATGTAATGAATGTATCCAGATGAAGGTTATGTCCTCGCCCTGTGCCATTACGACTTTTCTCTTATATTTATTTCATTCATGCCTTACATACTCAGTACAACATTCGTACTGACGTCCTTTTCTTTGGACGCTGTGTTCATGCCCACAGGTAGGCAGAGAGGCGGTGCAGAGCCGTAGGAACTTTCAGCGGGTTGCAGAAGCCCTCCTTTATTCCGGAGGTGCTATTTTTGAGACATTATTTTGTGTATATATATATTTTGGGCATGACGGGGTCCTGTCCCGTCCATATGATCAATGTTCTAGTAGAGGCTCGTAGATGCGTATGTGTGGGTAGTATGGTCCCATAGTCTTCATGTATATGCAAGCATATGTACATTATTATTTTGATAGCCCAAAGGGCCTATGCTATATAAGTAAGTATGTTTAAATGAAAAATGTCTCCGCTATGTTTATAAATGATAAGAAATTTGATCGAAGACGGGATAAGACATAGAAGGAGTGGTGCTCGGTGGTCGGCCTCGAGTACTCCGTCGCGGCCCCTAGTCGGGTCGTGACAAAAGTGGTATCGAGCAGCCGGTCCTAGGAAGTGTCTACGAGCCGTGTCTAGTAGAGTCTTGTTTATGGTGTGTTGCGCGCCACGCTAATAAACAAGAGGCTACAGTGGCATCTAGGAAAAATGACCATCTTTCTTCTTATGAGATCGCGGTAGAGCCATGTTATAAGATTTCCCCCTCTCTAATGGTGCGTTTATGATTTCAGTAAAGTCGATGACAGGAAGAGTTACTACCGCCCAGAAGGGCAAGGCAGTGATTGCAGAAGGGCCGGAACAAGGGCCATCTACGAATGTGAGGGAGAGTGAACCCCAGAACGAGGCCCTATCGCGGATTCCGCGTACCTCGCCCGCTTTAGAAGATCACGGGGAAGCCCCAATTTTAGCTCTCGCACCCCCAGTCCCTTCTTCAGATACTTCGGGCCAAGAGATGAGACAGGCCATTCTTTTACTGACTCAGTTAGTAGCTGCCCAAGCTCAGCGGCAGGATATGGACCACGATAACAGGGGTCGGAGAAAAAGAGTAAACTCTTCAGGGTTTGACCATGAGTTTAGGGGCCCTCCGAGGCAAAGAATTCTCTAGGCACTTGGTTCGCTCACCAACTGGCGCTCCTCCTCCACGCTTTTCTGAACCTAGAGGTAATGGATCTACTGATCCTAGGCTGCCCCAAAGTCTCAGGATCCCCAGTTCTCAGGTTAGGGGTGGTTCGAGCCTGACGAGATCGCCTGTACCGCGATGTAGACAATGTAGCAGGTTACATTGGGGACCGTGCCGCTTAGGCTCAGATGTTTGTTATGTCTGTGGCAAGCCAGGCCATGTTATGAGAGAGTGTCGATTCCGAGGCAACAAGCATGCGGTTCAGCCCACGGGTTCCGCAGCCGGCTCTTCGTCATCCACGCGCCCCACGAGACAAGACTCTCGTACACCGGCAGGTCGGGGTAGGGGCGGGGAGAAGAGCACTTAGTTTGAGTGGATCCCGGCGTCATACTTATGCATCGGTGGACGACGAATTTTGAGTATCCCTCCGACATTGACCTGTGTATATTTTCATTAACCCTCATGGTATGTATGCACCGATTGAGTCGAATTCTACGTTGTCGTATGTTACTCTTGGTGTGATGATCGCGTTGAGGTGATAATAATTGTTAGTGACCTAAGTGATTGTTAGAATCGTTATTTACAAGTAAGTTGAGCGGAGGTGTGATATATAATAAAATGCGTATGAATAGACATATATTGGAATTCTAGGCTGAGTGTGCAGGCACAACTTATGAGACAAGCTCCGTTATTTATATCCTTTTATGGTAAGTAATCTTATGTTGCGGGGTTACGTATTATGTATGTCCCGATATGAGTCACAGTAAGGCATGGGACGTGTATTTATTGAGATATGTGCAGGTGTGGGATTGTTATATTTACAAAAGAAATCCTGCTGAAATTTTCCTTAGAATCAAAAAAAAAAAAAAAGAGAAAGAGAGAGGAAGTTGCGGAAACCGTAGATAGAATTGTCGGAAGGAGAGGAGAAGGCCATCCGGACGAGTGATTGAGAACGGAGTGTACAAAGGCGATATGCTTTAAAGGACAAAGCGGTATTGAGTGATGGATAGGATCCCACGTGAGAGGAATAAAGGATTGATTATGAAAAGAGAGATAATATGGTAAATTCAAGAAGAAAAAAAAAAAAAAAGGGAGGAATGATGTGAAAGAGGGAAAGATGATGTTATAAGTAAATTTGGGTATAGAGGAAAGGTAGGTGACAAAAGTGCTATCACTAGACATACTACTATTGTGAACGTATCCATGGGGCGAAGGTTGTTAATTGGAGCGAATCTAGTCATCGATTTATAATCGCCAGATGAGCTAAATGAAATACATCCTTGTTCGAATTGCTACGTCAGTTGTGGTACTTGATTACGAAACTATAGGAAGAGTATGTTAAGACTCCACGCATGGATTATCGAAGTTATGAATCATGGAAAACGGCCTGGATAAGATGTAGTATAGTAAAGGATATGCAAATATGAAACTAAAGATTTGAAAGGCGAGACGACGGATTTAAAAATGGTATTGCAAAACCCTTAAAGGGGGGAAGCGAGTAAAGAGAACACAACTATAGAGGTTGAACGATAGGCCCTAAGATATGAAAGATAGGTGAAATGAATGACGATAGTAATAGTGCCAAAGATGCGTACGACCTTATATGTGGTATCTATATGATACGAACGTAAGTACAAGTACGCTATGGATACGGAAATGTTATGCAAGTGAGTATGTAGATCAATGCAAGTATGAATGAAAATATGGCTACGAACACGAATATGTACACGGATATGGATACATGTATATGTATGGGTGTATGCACACGAATCACTCAAGAACGATTATGTAACTTGCCACTATTTATACTTTGCTAATGAAACCAAGTGAGGTAGATTTGCAAACCATGTAAGACGTAATATCATTATTGAAAAAGAAAAAGAAATCGACGAGACGTAGAGTTTTAAATTAAAGACTGGGTATCCTTGCAAGTGTCGCCTGTAAAGGGTGTTATGAGATCTAACAAAAAGAGGGAGATAAGTCCCCGGCATGCTAGACCTTATGAAATTGTGCGCAAAGTAGACCAAGTGGCTTACGAATTAGATTTACCCCCTGACCCGGAGTTTGTCCCTCCAGTTTTCATGCCTCGATGTTTCGTAAAAATGTTGAACATCCTACTAGGATCGCCCCAGAGAATGATGTGCAGGTAACAGAGAAGTTAGCGTATGATGAAAAGCCCGTTGCCATAATGGATAGGCGAGTACGAAGGTTTAGAAACAAAGGAGTAACCTCAGTTAAAGCTTTGTGAAGAAATAATAATAATTGAGAAGAGATGACATAAGAAGCGGAAGAAATTATGAGATCCAAATGTCCGCATTAATTCCAGCCTCCGGAAGAAGCTATGATGACACATCGAGATTTTAAGGTATGTATGCTTTCCCCTTATGCAAATGGGTCGTGTATGGCCAAATTTATAATGTTATCTTGTTGTGGCCCTGTGAGGCATGTTTATTATGGGTTGCTGTGACAGGATGGTATCGCCATATTACAGGGGAAACTCTGGCGAAATTTTTCTAGAATCCTCTATGACTTAACATTCGAGGACGAATGTTCCAAAAGGGGGGAAGAATGTTACACCTCGGAAATTTTCCCTTAGTATATAAGTGAGTAGGCTCGCTAAGTACATGTCGTATATGAGGTTTAGATAAGCAAGGAGTGGAAATTTATAGTCCTAATTAAGATTCCAAAGGCATCCGAGTTGACGCAAGAAAATCGTTAAGGGAATCGAGTTATAAGTTAGTGTGTTGGACGCAAACTAGGAGTATTGGGTTAATGATGCCTTAAAGAGTGTTGTGGAGGAGAGTTATGACGCCCCCTAGATTGATAATGAAATGATAAACAAGTGTTAAGAAGGTTCCATAAGGATTGGAGATCGAACAAAACGACGGGAACAATTTTGGTGAAGCAGTGATTTCCACGACCACTTCCACGGCCCATATAATATTCCACGGACCGTGGATGGGTCCGTGGAAATGCCAGCAGAGGAGGCAGCTGGCTGGTCGTGAACCATGACCAGTTTCACGGACGGCACTTGGTTCCACGGACTGTGGAACAGTCCGTGGAACTCCCGACGGGCTGAACTTGGTTCAATTATATAAATGAGTTCCCACTTCATTTCTCTCATTCCATACACTCCTCCACCTCTCTCAAACCCTCTAGAACCTTCCACACATTTCATCCACAAGAAAAACTAGGGAAAAACAAGGATCAACAACAAGATTTGAGGTGAATCAAGCTTGCAAAGCCCTCCAAAGTCATCTAAACCAAGAAAATCCAAGAAAGGGTGAAATAGGGTTTTGGAGAAAAAGGTGTATTATCATCCAAGGCTTGTTCTTCCATCATCTAAGGTATGTTTTATGTTATTTTCATGATGTTAGAAGTATTTTAAAGTTGAGACACTTGGATTACAAAAGAATATATGAAATGGGTCATAAATGTGACAATAGTGTTGTTTATGAATAGAAGTTTGGCTTGAGTTGTGAATATTGATATGTTGAGATTATGAATACGTTATAAATGATATTTAGAACATGGAATAGGTGTTAGATGTGAAAGAACACGAAAGTGAGTTTTGGTCATGAATATGGAGGATTGAGAATGAAATTTCTCAAGGTGGGTAAAACGAATGGATTATGCTTATTGTTATGGTATTGTGATCGTTGGTATGAACGTTGAGGGTTGATATGGAATATGACGGAAAGTAGTATAAACAAAGGAAACGCTGCCCAATTTTCTATAGCTTTAATAAGTACGCTCTCATGATTGTTTAACTAATGTTGATGCGAATCCTCTTGAAGGTAAAAACGCGAGTATTTAAAAGAGGACGAGCAAGCAATAAAGTAGCTAAACGACAAAGGTATGTAAGGTTCAACCTTTCTTTCTAAGGCATGATTCTATGGTATGAATCCTCCCATCTCCCTATGATTCCTCTACATATATGTACGTATGTGTCAGGAATGATGAGTCTACGTTATAAAGAGCGCACATGAGATGAAATGAGAAGTACGACATGAATGTGATGATGAGCCGAGTCTAGAGGACCTAAAGTTACGATACAGGATTTCTATAAAGTTAACGACCTTTATATGACTCCTTGCTATCAATCCTTGCTAATAAACCTACCTCATACTGATTAGTCTCTTTCCTTTAAAGACATGATTTTCCTCCGTCTCCCCGAATCTCCTAAACCCCGAAGAACTAAGAGTCTACATTATAAATAGCTATATGAGAGAAAGATAAAGATATATACTATGAGCACGATAGTAATGACGATGAGTCCATGACTATAGGGAGCTACACATGTATAAGATAAAGAAGAGGGATGAAGCACGGGCACGATAATTGACGACGATGAGTTAAATCTAAAGAGTCCTAGAGTAAGAAATGACGCCATGAAGTAAAGGATCCTAAGTGAGATTTCATTGATTCTTTCTTGTGAACACTCACCTTAAATTTCTAGTCCCTTCAAGGTGAGATATGATGATCGACTACTCCATAACGCAATCGGGGTTCCACGACCTTACGTCACCCCGACATGACTATAGATGCTTATGAGTTCCAATATATGATATGAATGTATATATACATGTATAGGTGTATGTAATGACACTAAATCGTGATAGAGCCATGATATGCTTATAAGACATCAATGATCGGAAATCTTTGACATGTATGTTGATGCTGGCCTATAATGTGCCTATGAATGTATAGTAACGATAAACTTATATTATGTACGATGATAAATGTGTGATGTGTGTAGTGATGTGATTTCCCCGGCCTAATTGGCCGGTCATGTCACCGCTTGCAGGCGGGTCGCTATGAGTCCACCGCACCGAGAATAAAGGGGGCGGACACGTCACCACCAGTGGGCTGCTATGAATCCACCGCACCGAGAAAAAGGGCGGACATGTCACCACTGGTGGGCTGCATACGATGGGTACCCGGGTGTGAACTAATGATGATGATGTGTGTATGGTATGGAAATGCATGAATGATATGAAAATGTATGTATGATGTGAAAATGTATGTATGATACGACGAGATATGTAGGGTAATACGAGGTCTGTGCTATGATAACCTATGTGATATGCTATGTATGAATTATGTAATGAATGTATCCAGATGAAGGTTATGTCCTCGCCCTGTGCCATTACGACTTTTCTCTTATATTTATTTCATTCATGCCTTACATACTCAGTACAACATTCGTACTGACGTCCTTTTCTTTGGACGCTGTGTTCATGCCCACAGGTAGGCAGAGAGACGGTGCAGAGCCGTAGGAGCTTTCAGCGGGTTGCAGAAGCCCTCCTTTATTCCGGAGGTGCTATTTTTGAGACATTATTTTGTGTATATATATATTTTGGGCATGACGGGGTCCTGTCCCGTCCATATGATCAATGTTCTAGTAGAGGCTCGTAGATGCGTATGTGTGGGTAGTATGGTCCCATAGTCTTCATGTATATGCAAGCATATGTACATTATTATTTTGATAGCCCAAAGGGCCTATGCTATATAAGTAAGTATGTTTAAATGAAAAATGTCTGCTATGTTTATAAATGATAAGAAATGTGATCGAAGACAGGATAAGACATAGAAGGAGTGGTGCTCGGTGGTCAGCCTCGGGTACCCGTCGCGGCCCCTAGTCGGGTCGTGACAGAGGCAACTCTATTCCGGTGATCCGAGCATGTTTATGATTCTCATTGGCTTCTTGATATTTGTATTCTTAACGTGGTCAGATCCTAGTCCTTATGCCATTTGTATAACCAAGTTTCAAAAATTGCACAAAGACTTTGTTTTCAAAAGAGCTTGTTTCTAAACGATCCCGAAACTACGAAAGTCCGTAACTTTCACGCATGCAAACTGGATCGCCCCGATATGATCAAAAATGATTCTATGATGTATGATGACTATGTTTTCCATAGGCGGGCCCGGCTCGGGTCGACGCCCGTTCGTGGGTCCCGCGACTCCCCTTTTATGTATTTCTGACGACTTTTGAAAGGATACGATGGGACTATGATATATGACCATGGCATATGAGTATGATATATGGATATGATACATGACTATGGTATATGAATATGACTTACGAATATGATATATGTATATGTATATGGGAATATGGAAAAGGGCGAGAGCGTTATATACGCGTAACCACCTGATCGATTGGTATGATATGACATGATACCGTCCCGACGCGGGATGCCGGACGCGAGATATGTGGATATGGATCGGGCCGTACGTTCCTCGACATTATTATATTATATATGGATCGGGCCGTACGTTCCTCGGCACTATTATTATATATGTGGATCGGGCTGCACGTACCGCAGCAATACAATATTATGTTATATATATATATATATATATGGATCGGGCTGCACGTTCCGCAGCACTAGGTATGCATGATACCCGCCTAAAAGGCACTCAGATGCACAGGTTGCTCTTTATCCCATGATATGATGTGTCCTATGTTTTCGTTTTGTTACAGTTCATGCTATGTATCCTTCCCTATCTTTGTTACTCATGCCTTACATACTCGATACATTGCTCGTACCGACGTCCCTTCTTGTGGACGCCGCGTTCATGCCCGCGAGGGTAGACGGGTAGACGCATCGATCCCTAGAGGCCCCACCGATATTGAAAGCGCTCCAGTTGTTCCGGAGCTCCAGTTCACTGGTACTACCTTTGTGTGTACATATTTGGGCACGGTAGATTCCGACCCCGACTTGTGGATATATGTATCTTATTTAGAGGCTCGTAGGCAGACGTGTACAGTAAGATGTTTGTAGTCCTGCTCGCCTTTATGGCTGTATAATCTTTTGGATTAGATCCACAGGCACTCGTTCACGAGTATGTTATTGATAATTATACTGAGTAAGATATGATTGTATCGTCCATATGGCCCACTCAGTAGCACGAATAGAACACATGATAGAGGTGCCGGTAGGGTACTACCGGGCACCCGCCACGGCCTCGGGTGGGGTCGTGACAAATCTAATCATGGTTAATTAATCCCTAATCTCCAATAATATTTCTATACCAAATAAAATTGCAAACAAGTCGTGCCATATTAATATCGGGGATTAAAACTCCTTGTCTCATTTCCAAAAATAATCTTGTCCTTGGACTTATGTCGATTAGCTTACAAATAATTCATCGTACGAAAATACGAGGTATAACATCCTTCCCCCCTTTAGAACATTCGTCCTCGAATGTTAAACTAGTCTCATAAGGTCTTAGAAAGATTTCGGGGGAGTCTCTTTTATTACGAGGACATATAGTCTCGTCTACCAGTCAGTATAATCAGGTGAGGAGTTTAGATTACCTGTAGGCATAGGGAACAAGTAAGGATACTTATCCTTCATCTCATCTTCGGCTTCCCAGGTCATCTCTTCCCTATTATTATTTCGCCATAACACTTTGCCGGAAACCACATCCTTAGTACGCAACTTCCTAACTTGGCGATCAAGTATAGCTATAGGGTCCTCTTCGTAAGACAGCTCCTCCGTTACCAGGACATCATCCACGGGGAACACTCTAGAAGGGTCACCAATACCTTTACGAAGCATTGACACATGAAAGACTGATGTCTTGCTTCCAAATCGATGGCGAGTCTAATTCATAGGCAACCTTGCCTACCTTACGGACAATCTGATAAGGCCCTATATACCTCGGGCTAAGCTTCCCCTTCTTGCCGAATCTCATTACACCCTTCATGAGTGACACCTTCAAGAATACCCAATCGCCAATCTGGAACTCTAAGTGTCGACGTCGATTATCTGCATATGACTTCTGTCGACTCTGGGCCGCTAATAACCTTTCCTGAATAAGCTTTACTTTATCAATTATTTGGTAAATCATATCCGGGCCAATTAACTTAGTTTCACCAACATCAAACCAGCCAATAAGTGACCTGCACTTCCTGCCATACAAAACCTCATACGGTGCCATCTGGATGCTAGAATGGTAGCTATTATTATAAGCAAACTCAATAAGTGGCAGATGATCATCCCAGCTACCTTTGAAGTCAACGACACAAGCCCGCAACATATCTCCTAGCGTCTGAATAGTACGCTCGGCCTGTCCGTCAGTCTGAGGGTGAAATGCTGTGCTAAGACTCACTCGTGTCCCCAACCCCTTCTGGAATGGTCTCCAGAAGTTAGCACTGAGCTCCTCTGTCCAATATAATAGATGTGGAAACCTTATGAAATCTCACTATCTCCTTGATGTATAACCATGCATAGTCCTTAGCTAAATAAGTTGTCCTGACTGGGAGAAAATGGGCTGATTTCGTCATTCTATCCACAATAATCCCTATAGAGATATACTTCCGTGGAGTGCAAAGTCTGTAATGAGGTCCATATTTTGGAATCTTCAGCCTCATGTATTACTTCTCGTCATCTTTAAAAAGGCTTTAACTGTTACCTCGAGGCTCGTAGCATAGGCTACTTACAACTAAGGCATGCCAAAAGAAAGAAAGGTTAGGCTTTACATACCTCGTCCGCTTCCTAAGCTAATCCGAATTTAAGTCTCGGCTTCCCAACATCTACAACAACGTCGTTAGACACCAAAAATTAGTCATAAGCACTTAGAAATCCGATTCTAAACTAGCACTTCATTTTACGTAAATTTGGGCAGCATTTCCCCTGTAAATTCAACAACCCCGAGAATTCAACTCGGCCAAATCTTCAACAACAATACCAACAACCATACTAACAACATCAATAAGTCATTCAAACGCATTCTAACGTTAGTAACTCTTTTCTATATAATTCAACGGCATTTCTACATTCAAATCACCACATACAATTAAGCCAACGCCAATGCTCATACATTCAAATACCAATCCAAAACCATTCAAACAAAACTCAAGAACATTTCAAGCAATCCACACAACATTCCAAACGGCCAACCAACTTAAAACCTCATCCGAAACCTTCCAATTTCCATAGGAACAACAACAACACATTTCTTTCTTCCAAATTCATAAACTATATCAACAATCCACACGTTATCAACACCATTCTCATAAATTCAAGAAACTATATTAAAATCACATTATCTTCTCTAACAACCTACAAACGACTCCAACTTCAATTTGAATCACTAAACCTTCATTTCCATCCTAGAATCCACAACAACAACAACTAAACATGCTAAATAAAATTAATTCTTTCACTCCTACACAACACCACATATACACGGCCACCACACACAACACACACGGCTACAACCTAGCACCCATAATTTCATGAATTTCATTCATTTCCACATACTACAACATGCACAAACCATTCATAACATATAAAAAGGAAGATTAAACCTTACCTTTTCCACTTAGTTCTTCAACTTGGCTAGGGTTGTGCTTGCAAGAATGAATGGTTGGCTTACTCCAAAAACCACTCCATGTTAATAAGGACCTTCCAATGAGTTGAAAAGCTAGAAGGAATAAATTTTTTGATCACTATTCATAGTCATCATTTTTTTTGTGCCATGGCCTAACAGCCCCTTTAATTTTTCTCCGTATTTCTCTAAGTTTCTAGAGTTGAAAAGACGAAGAATTTGTCTTGCTCCTCATCTAACATGTGCATATATAATTCATCCATGTGTACCATGGGCCACACATGGCTTGGATGAATTTAATTTGGCCAAGACATGAGTGGGGGCCACACCGTGCCACACGGCCAACTTGGCCATTTCATGAAAAATAATTAACTTTTCATAATTCACTTTTAACCCCAAATTTTCCTTAATATTCCATACCAATAAAATCATAAGCAACCTATGCCTTGAAACAAAATCGAAGATCAAAAGTCTCAACCTTGTATCCCGGAATAGTCTTGCCCTTAACTTATCGTGGTTAGCCCGAAATATCCCAATGTACAAAATACGGGATATAACATCCTCCCCCCCCTTTAGAACATTCGGCCTCGAATGTTAAACTGGTCTTACAGGTCTTATCAACACTTCGGGGAGTCTCTTTCATAGCCGTCACATACAGTTCATTAATCAATCAACAGAACCCATCTGGGAATTTGGATTACCCGAAGACATAGGAAATAAGTAGGAATACGTATTCTTCATCTCTTCCCTGATATTGTTCCGCCATAACACCTTAACGGAAGCTATGTTTTTAGTACGCAATCTTCTCACCTGACGATCCAGTATGGCCATAGGCTGCTCCTCGTAGGATAATTCCTCTGTCATCTGGATATCATCTGTGGGAAATATTCGGGAAGAATGACCTATACGTTTGCGAAGAATTGACACGTAGAAGACCGGGTGCACTGCTGCCAAATCGATGGTAGGTCTAATTCATAGGCAACCTCGCCTACTTTACGGATGACCTGGTAAGGTCCAATATGCCTCGGACTAAGCTTCCCTTTTTCCGCCGAATCTCATAACACCCTTCAAGGGTGACACTTCCAAAGATACCCAATCGTCGACCTGGAACTCCAGGTGTCGACGTCGACTATCTGCATATGACTTCTGTCGACTCTGAGCTGCTAATAACCGCTCCCGAATGAGTTTCATTTTATCAACTGCTTATTGAATCATATCTGGGCCAACTAACTTAGTTTCGCCAACATCGAACCAGCCAATCGGTGACCCGCACTTTCTGCCATACAAAGCCTCACGCGGTTACCTGGATGCTCGAATGGTAGCTATTATTATAAGCGAACTCAACAAGTGGAAAAAATCATCTCAGCTACATCTGAAATCAATAACACAGGCCCGCAACATATCCCTTAGCGTCTGGATAGTACGCTCGGTCTGTCCGTCAGTCTGAGGGTGACATACTGTATCGAGATTCACTTGCGGTTCAATGGTCAACATCAATACCAACAACCATACTAACAACATCAATAAGTCATTCAAACGCATTCTAACGTTAGTAACTCTTTTCTATATAATTCGACGGCATTTCATTTACATTCAAATCACCACATACAATTAAGCCAACGCCAATGCTCATACATTCAAATACCAATCCAAAACCATTCAAACAAAACTCAAGAACATTTCAAACAATCCACACAACATTCCAAACGGCCCAACCAACTTACAACCTCATCCGAAACATTCCAATTTCCATAAGAACAACAACAACACATTTCTTTCTTCCAAATTCATAAACTATATCAACAATCCACACGTTATCAACACCATTCTCATAAATTCAAGAAACTATATTAAAATCACATTATGTTCTCTAACAACCTACAAACGACTCCAACTTCAATTTGAACCACTAAACCTTCATTTCCATCCTAGAATCCACAACAACAACAACCAAACATGCTAAATAAAATTAATTCTTTCACTCCTACACAACACCACATATACACGGCCACCACACACAACACACACGGCTACAACCTAGCACCCATAATTTCATGAATTTCATTCATTTCCACATACTACAACATGCACAAACCATTCATAACATATAAAAAGGAAGATTAAACCTTACCTTTTCCACTTAGTTCTTCAACTTGGCTAGGGTTGTGCTTGCAAGAATGAATGGTTGGCTTACTCCAAAAACCACTCCATGTTAATAAGGACCTTCCAATGAGTCGAAAAGCTAGAAGAAATAAATTTTTTGATCAGTATTCATGGTCATCATTTTTTTTGTGCCATGGCCGAACAACCCCTTTAATTTTTCTCCATATTTCTCTAAGTTTCTAGAGTTGAAAAGACGAAGAATTTGTCTTTCTTCTCATCTAACATGTGCATATATAATTCATCCATGTGTACCATGGCCCACACATGGCTTGGATGAATTTAATTTGGCCAAGACATGAGTGGGGGCCACACCGTGCCACACGGCCAACTTGGCCATTTCATGAAAAATAATTAACTTTTCATAATTCACTTTTAACCCCAAATTTTCCTTAATATTCCATACCAATAAAATCATAAGCAACCTATGCCTTGAAACAAAATCGAAGATCAAAATTCTCAACCTCGTATCCCGGAATAGTCTTGTCCTTAACTTATCGTGGTTAGCCTGAAATATCACAATGTACAAAATACGGGATATAACATCCTCCCCCCTTTAGAACATTCGTCCTCGAATGTTAAACTGGTCTTACAGGGTCTTATCAACACTTCGGGGGAGTCTCTTTCATAGCCGTCTTATACAGTTCATTAATCAATCAACATAACCCATCTGGGAATTGGATTACCTGAAGACATAGGAAATAAGTAGGAATACATATTCTTCATCTCTTCCCTGATATTGTTCCGCCATAACACTTTAACGGAATCTATGTTTTTAGTACGCAACCTTCTCACCTAACGATCCAGTATGGCCATAGGCTGCTCCTCGTAGGATAATTCCTCTGTGGGAAATATTCTGGAAGAATGACCTATACGTTTGCGAAGCATTGACACGTAGAAGACCGGGTGCACTGCTGCCAAATCGCTGGTAGGTCTAATTCATAGGCAACCTCACCTACTTTACGGACGACCTGGTAAGGTCCAATATGCCTCGGACTAAGCTTCCCTTTTTTCGCCGAATCTCATAACACCCTTCAAGGGTGACACTTCAAAAGATACCCAATTGTCGACCTGGAACTCTAGGTGTCGACGTCGACTATCTGCATATGACTTCTGTCGACTCTGAGCTGCTAATAACCGCTCCCGAATGAGTTTCATTTTATCAACTGCTTATTGAATCATATCGGGCCAACTAACTTAGTTTCGCCAACATCGAACCACCAATCGGTGACCCGCACTTTCGCCATACAAAGCCTCACGCGGTTACCCGGATCTCGAATGGTAGCTATTATTATAAGCGAACTCAACAAGTGGAAAAAATCATCTCTCGCTACTTCGAAATCAATAACACAGGCCCGCAACATATCCCTTAGCGTCTGGATAGCATGCTCGGTCTGTCCGTCGATCCTCGAGGGCGACATCTTGTATCGAGATTCACTTGCGGTTCAATGGTCAATATCAATACCAACAACCATACTAACAACATCAATAAGTCATTCAAACGCATTCTAACGTTAGTAACTCTTTTCTATATAATTCGACGGCATTTCATTTACATTCAAATCACCACATATAATTAAGCCAACGCCAATGCTCATACATTCAAATACCAATCCAAAACCATTCAAACAAAACTCAAGAACATTTCAAACAATCCACACAACATTCCAAACGGCCCAACCAACTTACAACCTCATCTGAAACCTTCCAATTTCCATAAGAACAACAACAACACATTTCTTTCTTCCAAATTCATAAACTATATCAACAATCCACATGTTATCAACACCATTCTCATAAATTCAAGAAACTATATAAAAATCACATTATCTTCTCTAACAACCTACAAACGACTCCAACTTCAATTTGAATCACTAAACCTTCATTTCCATCCTAGAATCCACAACAACAACAACCAAACATGCAAAATAAAATTAATTCTTTCACTCCTACACAACACCACATATACACGGCCACCACACACAACACACACGGCTACAACCTAGCACCCATAATTTCATGAATTTCATTCATTTTCACATACTACAACATGCACAAACCATTCATAACATATAAAAAGGAAGATTAAACCTTACCTTTTCCACTTAGTTCTTCAACTTGGCTAGGGTTGTGCTTGCAAGAATGAATGGTTGGCTTACTCCAAAAACCACGCCATGTTAATAAGGACCTTCCAATGAGTTAAAAAGCTAGAAGAAATAAATTTTTTGATCACTATTCATGGTCATCATTTTTTTTGTGCCATGGCCGAACAGCCCCTTTAATTTTTCTCCATATTTCTCTAAGTTTCTAGAGTTGAAAAGATGAAGAATTTGTCTTGCTCCTCATCTAACATGTGCATATATAATTCATCCATGTTTACCATGGCTCACACATGGCTTGGATGAATTTAATTTGGCCAAGACATGATTGGGGGCCACACCGTGCCACACGGCCAACTTGGCCATTTCATGAAAAATAATTAACTTTTCATAATTCACTTTTAACCCCAAATTTTCCTTAATATTCCATACCAATAAAATCATAAGCAACCTATGCCTTGAAACAAAATCGAAGATCAAAAGTCTCAACCTCGTATCCCGGAGTAGTCTTGTCCTTAACTTATGGTGGTTAGCCTGAAATATCCCAATGTACAAAATACGGGATATAACATCCTCCCCCCCTTTAGAACATTCGTCCTCGAATGTTAAACTGGTCTTACAGGGTCTTATCAACACTTCGGGGGAGTCTCTTTCATAGCCGTCACATACAGTTCATTAATCAATCAACATAACCCATCTAGGAATTGGATTACCTGAAGACATAGGAAATAAGTAGGAATACGTATTCTTCATCTCTTCCCTGATATTGTTCCGCCATAACACTTTAACGGAAGCTATGTTTTTAGTACGCAACCTTCTCACCTAACGATCCAAAGATGGCCATAGGTCGCTCCTCCTCGTAGGATAATTCCTCTGTGGGAAATATTCTGGAAGAATGACCTATACGTTTGCAAAGCATTGACACGTAGAAGACCGGGTGCACTGCTGCCAAATCGCTGGTAGGACTAATTCATAGGCAACCTCTCCTACTTTACGGACGACCTGGTAAGGTCCAATATGCCTCGGACTAAGCTTCCCTTTTTTCGCCGAATCTCATAACACCCTTCAAGGGTGACACTTCCAAAGATACCCAATCGTCGACCTGGAACTCTAGGTGTCGACGTCGACTATCTGCATACATGACTTACGTCGACTCGAGTCGCTAATAACCGCTCCCCGAATAAGTTTCATTTCATCAACTGCTTATTGAATCATATACGGGCCAACTAACTTAGTTTCGCCAACATCGAACCGACCAATCGGTGACCCGCACTTTCTGCCATACAAAGCCTCACGCGGTTACCTGGATGCTCGAATGGTAGCTATTATTATAAGCGAACTCAACAAGTGGAAAAAATCATCTCAGCTACTTCTGAAATCAATAACACAGGCCAGCAACATATCCCTTAGCGTCTGGATAGTACGCTCGGTCTGTCCGTCAGTCTGAGGGTGACATACTGTATCGAGATTCACTTGCGGTTCAATGGTCAACATCAATACCAACAACCATACTAACAACATCAATAAGTCATTCAAACGCATTCTAACGTTAGTAACTCTTTTCTATATAATTCGACGGCATTTCATTTACATTCAAATCACCATATATAATTAAGCCAACGCCAATGCTCATACATTCAAATACCAATCCAAAACCATTCAAACAAAACTCAAGAACATTTCAGACAATCCACACAACATTCCAAACGGCCCAACCAACTTACAACCTCATCCGAAACCTTCCAATTTCCATAGGAACAACAACAACACATTTCTTTCTTCCAAATTCATAAACTATATCAACAATCCACACGTTATCAACACCATTCTCATAAATTCAAGAAACTATATTAAAATCACATTATCTTCTCTAACAACCTACAAACGACTCCAACTTCAATTTGAATCACTAAACCTTCATTTCCATCCTAGAATCCACAACAACAACAACCAAACATGCTAAATAAAATTAATTCTTTCACTCCTACACAACACCACATATACACGCCACCACACACAACACACGGCTATAACCTAGCACCCATAATTTCATGAATTTCATTCATTTCCACATACTACAACATGCACAAACCATTCATAACATATAAAAAAGGAAGATTAAACCTTACCTTTTCCACTTAGTTCTTCAACTTGGCTAGGGTTGTGCTTGCAAGAATGAATGGTTGGCTTACTCCAAAAACCACTCCATGTTAATAAGGACCTTCCAATGAGTTGAAAAGCTAGAAGAAATAAATTTTTTGATCACTATTCATGGTCATCATTTTTTTTGTGCCATGGCCGAACAGCCCCTTTGATTTTTCTCTATATTTCTCTAAGTTTCTAGAGTTGAAAAGATGTAGAATTTGTCTTGCTCCTCATCTAACATATGCATATATAATTCATCCATGTGTACCATGGCCCACACATGGCTTGGATGAATTTAATTTGGCCAAGACATGAGTGGGGGCCACACCATGCCACACGGCCAACTTGGCCATTTCATGAAAAATAATTAACTTTTCATAATTCACTTTTAACCCCAAATTCTTCTTAATATTCCATACCAATAAAATCATAAGCAACCTATGCCTTGAAACAAAATCGAAGATCAAAAGTCTCAACCTCGTATCCCGGAATAGTCTTGTCCTTAACTTATCGTGGTTAGCCCGGAATATCCCAATGTACAAAATACGCGATATAACACTTTTTTGTGATGTATTTATATAAGTCACAGTTGACAGGGGGTGACGTTGTGGCCTATGATGTGATGTTTATATATATAAGGCACAGTTGACAGGTGGTGAAGCTATGGCGTATAATGTGATGTTTATATATATATAGCACAGTTGACAGGGGGTGATGCTATGGCCTATGATATGATGATTATATTTGTAAGGCACAATTGACAGGCGGTGATGCTGTGGCCTATGTTGTGATGTTTTTAGGGGTGACGATGTGGCCTATGTCTTGGCATTTCTATAGATAAATGTGTTTTGTTGATATAGCCATAATGATTTATTTATCTTTGCACATTCATTGAAATGTCTCAGATGTCTTCCATGATTTCATGTACATATTGATTTAAAAAGGTTAAAGTTGCATGTATGGTATTCGCCTTAAGAGGCAATCAAATGTACAGGTCATCTTTATCCCCTGATATGTTCTCTATTTCTTATTATGTTATTATTCATGCCTTACATACTCAGTACACTGTTCGTACTGACGTCCCTTTTTGCGGACGCAGCATTTCATGCCACGCAAGTGTATACAGATGAGTAGAAGACATTGGGTATAGGATATTCCTAGGCTATCAGCTGGATTGGTGAGCTCCATCTCAGTTCGAAGTGTTGCCGAGTCAGAGTACTTATGTTATGATATCTCGTGTACGTTAGAGACTTTTGCAGACAGTGTTCTGTGGATAGTGCCTCGAGGTGTCGACAGTCATGTAAAGCGACCATATAGGTCGATGCATTTTTATGCTTTATTTTTTAAAGATTTTATTGTGACTAAAGGTTTTCTTTGAATTAACGATAAGGGAGAAGTCCCTGATTTGGAGAAAGAGTTTTATTAAAAAAAAAAATTTACCTGACAGAAGCGTCATTTCGTAGATTAAAGGTTCACAAAAAGTTGTGATTCCTGGATGGAATAGTAGTATGGCACTCAGCCGAGTAGGGTCTTGGGTGTCAGTCGCGGCCCTTCGGTTTGGGTCGTGACAATATGAGTGCTCGAGGGTATAGTCTTCGTTTTAATTCATTGGATAGGTATGCTCTGGCCATGGTAGCCAATATGGGAGACGGATGCATCGGTTTGTGAGTGTTTTAGGGCCCCATTTGATCAAAGATTGCCTGACAGCTTCACTTCAGGAAGGGATGGACATTTCCCGTATTCAGGCCCACGCCCAAAATTTAGAAGAGCAATAGCAGCCGCAAAGGGGTGAGCATGATATGGATAGAGGGCAGAGCAAGAGGGCCAGATCTGCCGGTGCTAGTAGTGAGTATAGAGGGGGTCAGCGGCAATAGTACTCCAGATATTCAGGCCAGTCTGCAGCTAGTGCACCTCCTCGATTCGCGGGCAGGAGATTTGATCGCCCCGTTTATTCTGGACCAGGTCAGAGTTCGAGAGTTTCGGGTTCCCAGTTTGGAGGTGATCCCAGTCAGAGGAGACCACCGTTACCATGATGTAGCCAGTGCGGTAGATTTCATTCGGGTCTGTGTCGCCGAGACTCCAATGGTTGTTATGCCTCTGGTCAGATTTTGGACATATGATGTGTGACTGTCCCTCGATGAATGGCAGAGATAGGGCCCAGTCTGCAGGATCCGTTCGGTTCTTCTTCATCCGTGTGCCCCGTAGGCGGACTCCCGTACTTCGGCAGGCCGTGATAGGGCGAGGGCCAGCATAGCAGTCCGGTTCGGCCGGCCCTTGGCCCCGTATATATGCATCAGCCAGTCGACAGGATCTTGAGTCCTCCCCTCACATTGTCACAGGTATCCTATCAGTATTCTCTCATAATGTTTATGCACTGATTGATCCGGGTTCTATCTTATCGTATATTACTCCGTATATTGCTGATCGTATTAGGGTGACACAGAGTCAATTAAACCTTTTGAGGTATCTACTCCGGTTGGTGATCCAAAGAATATTTAGACAAGTATACAAAAATTGGGTGATTGTAGTATATGATCGTCAGACTTCAGCCGATTTGATTGAGCTGGAAATGTTAGATGTCGATGTTATTATGGGCATGGATTGATTAGCTCCTTGTTATGCTAATGTGGACTGTAGAACAAAAATGGTTCGATTCCAATTTCCAAGAGAACCAGTGCTTGAATGGAAGGGTAACACAGCATCTCCAAGAGGTAGGTTTATTTCCTATCTTAAGGCAAGGAAGATGATCGCTAAAGGCTACATTTATCATTTAGTCCGGGTTCATGACACCGAAGCAAAGCCGCCGACTCTACAGTTCGTCCTGGTGGTAAATGAGTTTCCGGATGTATTTCTAGATAAGCTTCCAGGCCTTCCACCAGAATGGTAGATTGACTTTACTATCGATGTGTTACCGGACACCGAACCTATATCTATTCATCGTTACAGAATGGCCCCTACAGAATTGAAAGAGTTAAAGGTACAACTGAAGGATTTACTCGAGAAGGGATTCATTAGACCCAATTCATCGCCATGGGGACCACCTGTCTTGTTTGTAAGAAAGAAAGACGATTTTTACGAATGTGCATTGACTATAGGCAGTTGTACAAGAGGACTATAAAGAATAAGTATCCGCTTTCGATAATCGATGATTTGTTTGGTCAGCTACAAGGTGCTCAGTGGTTTTCAAAGATCAGGATATCACCAAATGAGAGTCAAGGAAGAAGACATTCCAAAACAGCTTTCAGAACTAGATACGGTCATTATGAATTTCGAATAATGTCATTTTGGTTGACTAACGCTCCAGCAGTGTCTATGAATTTGATGAATAATGTATTCGGGGCTTTTTTAGATCTATTTGTGATCGTGTTCATTGATGACATTTTTGTATATTCCCGGTCAGAAACAGAGATGCAGATCCTCTATGTACTGTCCTTGGAATTCTTCGGACTCGAGAATTATATGAAAAATTCTCAAAATGTGAGTTCTGGTTGAATTCTGTAACTTTTTTGGGCCATGTTATCTCAGCTGATGGCATTCGGGTTTATACTCAGAAGATTGAAGCCGTGAAGACTTGGCCAAGGCTTACAACACCTATAGAGGTCCGTAGCTTTTTGGGAATAGCAGGTTATTATAGAATATCTGTGGAAGAATTTTCTTCTATTTCGGCACCATTGACAAAGCTAACTCAGAAATCAAAGAAAATTTCAGTAGACCAATGCCTGTGAGCGTAGCTTCCAGGAAATGAAAGATAGATTGACTTCAGCCCCAGTCCTGATGCTTCCAGAAGGATCAAAAGGTTATGTTATTTATTGTGATGCCTCCGGTGTTGGATTGGGCTGTATGTTGATGCAGCACGAGAAGGTTTTAGCCTATGCTTCCAGATAGTTGACGAAACATGAGAAGAATTACCCAACCCATGATCTTGAATTAGCTGCGGTTATTCATACACTAAAGATATGGATACATTATTTGTATGGTGTACATGTTGATATTTATACAGACCACAAGAGTCTCAGTATATTTTCAAGCAAAAAGAGTTGAATCTATGGCAGAGGCGATGGTTAGAATTATTGAAAGACTATGATGTAAGTATATTATACATCCTGGGAAAGCAAATGTGGTGGCCGACGCTCTTAGCCGTAAATCAATAGGCAGTCTGTGTGACGTTCGACCAGAAAAGAAAGAATTAGTCCTTGTGCTCCACCAGCTACCTAGCTTAAGAGTCCGCTTAATGGACTCGGGCAATGCAGGAGTTGCTGTTCATAACCCAGCTATTTCATCCTTAGATATGGAAGTGAAAGGGCGCCAATATGAAGATCCCAAGTTGAGTCACTACAGGGATGCCCTTCCCCAGAAGGAAAAGTCACCATTTGAGGTTTCTGCAGATGGGATTCTCAGGTATCGAAGCAGGCTATGTGTCCCGGATGTTGCAGGATTACGTCGACAGATTCTGGAAGAAGCCCATTACTCCCGTTATTCCGTTCATCCAGGAGTGACAAAGATGTATCATGATCTTAAGTCGATATATTGGTGGGATGGAATGAAGAAAGATATAGCAGAGTTTGTAGCTCAATGCCCAAATTGCCAAGAAGTGAAAATTGAGCATCAAAAGCCAGGAGGATTGTTACAAGCTATGGAAATTCCAACCTGGAAATGGGAAGTGATCAGTATGGATTTTATTGTAGGCTTGCCTCGTTCTCAAAGTAAGTATGACTCCATATGGGTAGTTGTTGATAGACTCACGAAATCAACTCATTTCCTACCAGTCAAAACTACATAACTAGCAGAAGATTATGCAAAGCTATATCTTAACGAGATAGTGCGACTTCATGGTGTTCCAAAGATCTATCATCACAGATAGAGGGGCACAATTTATAGCTAAATTCTGGAAGTCTTGTCAAGAAGGTTTGGGAACTTAAGTGAGACTCAGTACCGCATTTCATCCACAGACTGATGGACAGGCTGAACGCACTATCCAGACCTTGGAAGATATGTTGCGGGAATATGTATTAGAGTTTAAAGGCAATTGGGATGAAGATTTGCCACTTATCGAATTTGCATATAATAACAGTTATCATTCCATTATCTAGATGGCCCCATATGAGGCTTTATATGGAAGGAAGTGTAGATCGCCAATTGGATGGTTTGAAGTAGGAGAGATATAATTAATGTCACGACCCAACCCCGTAGGCCGTGACTAGTGCCCGAGCTGGGCACTCATACGTATCCGTCAACCATAATCGTACCACAAATAGCATAAGCATAGGCGAAGGTAAGTCGTCGCCCCAAAGCTGACATATTTATATACATATACACATATATACATAACGGATGTAGCCAGTAAGGCTATCAAAACATAAGAACACAAACCATACAAATACTGTTATAACCGGTATTTCGTACGCTTGGATAATTCGGGATAATTGCGAGAAGTTAAAGGCAAGACTATTTCTAAAATTATTTTAATGTACAAGTGGGTTGTGAATATTATTTATGAACCTTATTAGTATGGAAATGTTGGAAAAGGCCAAGTGGTAAAAAGGGATATTTACTAAAAGGTTCATGGTAATATTATGGAAGGCTAAGGGCAAAATGGGAATTTCTCAAAAATTGTCTTGAAAATTCTAGACCAAGCCAAGGCTTGACCATGTGTATGTATGTGTATATGTGGGTCCCACTCTTATATGGACCAAAATTTATAAAAAGACAAGTGGTCATCTTGTTTTAATTTAAGGAAATTTCAAGAAAAAGGAAGAAATTTCTAGAAAAAGGAAGAAGGGGAGGCATGTGGCCATTTCATATTTAATGGGGGATAATTATAAATTATAAGGACATATGGACTAAAGTTACAAAAGAAGACACTTAGTCTTCTTTAATTATTTTGGAAAATTCAAGAAGAATGGAGAAGAGGGCATGTGCCCCTCACATGCCTATAAGAACTATATATATAAGAGAGAGAGCCTACCAAGAAAGACATAATTGTCATGAAAAATTCAAGAAAAACTCCAAGCAAAATTAGGGGCCACTCGGCCATGGCTATGGAGAATTGACTTCATGAAGTTGATCAAGAAAAAATTATTGCTTCTAGTATTCCAAGCAAGTTGAAGGCCCTAATTAACATGGAGTGGTTGTTGAACAAGAAAACCATTCATTTCTGCAAGGCACAACTCTAGCGAAGTTGAAGAACTAAGTGGAAAAAGGAAAGGTTTCATCTTCTTTTGTATGTTGTGGATGGTTTTTATATGTTGTAGAGTGAAGAAATGGACGAAATATATGGAAATATGTGTGTTGGTGTGTGGCCGTATATGTATAGTGTTGGATGGTTGTGGGTAGTGTAGTATGTAAAAATGGGTGAAAATCATGAAGGTATAGATGTTGGGTAGTAACCGTGTGTGTGTAATAATGGACCGTGCATGGTTGTGTTGTGTAGAAAAGAATGGATTAATTTTATGTAGCATGTTGGTTGTTGTTGTCATTGTAACGTAATGTATAGAAACGGATGAAAAACTCATGAGAATATGTATGTGGTTGTTGTGACCAAATGATAGGTGGTTTGGCAAGTTGTAGTGAATTGACTCTATTTAATATTTTAGTTGTTGAATTGTGAATTTCATAATGATAAATGAAGGTTTGATGGCTTAAAGTGAAGTTATAACCATTATCGGAATGTTGAAGAAGTCGATGCGCATTAGCTTGAATTCTTACATTGCATGAGTAATGTTGTTAATGCATGGTTGTTGATATGGATTGTCGATATAACTCATAAATTTGGAAGAAGTAATCGTTGTTGACTTTTGGTGGTGTTGTGAGATTTCGGGTGGAAGTATGTATTAATTGGGTTGCTTGAATATTTTGTGAATTAAATTGAATTGAATTGAATATTGAAGTGTTGCTAGAATAATTGCTAGCATTGTTATTGGTTTGGCGAGTTCCATTCTCGGGTTTGTTGTTGATG
>NW_026714050.1:0-25431 GCF_029784015.1 Lycium ferocissimum | reverse complement strand
GGTTGTGTGTCTAAGGTATCGACTTTGAAAAAAGGGTCCCAATGAGTTTGATGTGTTTTGTTATACTACGAGTCCTCATGTTGCAAAGTACATCATTTACTTTGAGAAATGACAAAAAGGTTTTGGAAAAAAAAAAAAAAATTTCTATGCATTTGTCTATTACTAGTTTATAAGTCCCTATGTGTAACAAGAGTTTGCGGGTTCGCTCGGCTCCGTACACGGGGTCGGGTGCCCATCACACCCTAGTAAAGTCGGGGTGTGACACGGACATGCAACGAGGATTCGAGCGGATGAGGCCACGCTTTACCTCGGTGCCCTCGATGTGGTAGGCGTCATCGGGGGGTGTCGTCGTATTGCGGGTGCTTGTTTCTCTTGCGGCCGTCGGGGCTATACTATGAGGGAGTGTCGATTTGGCGTTGTGCCGGGTGGAGCAGAAGCTCGGCCTATTGAATCGATTCTTGGTTCATCCTCTTCGGCGACTATGCGTCTACAAGGCAAAACGTTCGCGACACCGGTAGGTCGTGGCGGAAGGGGGCGTGAGTTCCGGTTCCGGCGGTCCCGAACCGCATATATGCCTTAACTAGCGGACAAGATCGGAGGCGTCGCCAAACGTTGTTACGGGTATATTATCGATCTTACTCCCGGGATGTATATGCATTGATAGATCCGAGGGCTCTACATTATCATATCTCTCCCTTTGTGGTTGGTAAAATTGGGATAAAACACTGAATTTATAGAACGTTCAAAGTAGCCACAGGTAGGGGGATTCGGTTATAGCTAAGAAGGTATATAGGAATTGTTCGGTGGTTATACATAATCGTTGCACAGGCGGACTTAATAGAGCTAAGTATGATTGAGTTCGATGTAATTATGGGGATGAGTGGTTGGCTTCTTGTTATGCTAACGTAGATTGCGAGAGGCAAAGTAGTTCGGTTCCGGTTTCCGGGGGGAGCGGTTATAGAATGGAAGGAAATACGGCATCGCCGAAAGGGTAAGTTTATTTCATACCTCGAAGGCAAGAAAAATGGTTGAAAGGGGTACGTTTATCATACGGTCCGTGTGCATGACTCGAAAACGGAGGTACCGACTCTTCAGTCGATTCACGGTAGTTAATGAATTTCCAGATGTGTTCCCAGATGAACTTCCAGGCCTCCCACCTGAGCGTGAGGTAGAGTTCACGATAGACGTACTGCGGGACACTCGGCCCCCTATATCTATTCCTCCTTATAGAATGACACTGCGGGCGAAGGAATTAAAGGAGCGAGTGAGAGACTTATTAGAGAAGGGCTTCATCGGACCAAGTACATCACCTTAGGGAGCACCGTATTGTTTGTGTGGAAGAAAGATGGGTCGCTTTGCGTATGTGTATTAACTATAGGCGGTGAATAAAGTGACAATAAAGAACGGTATCCCCTCCCCGATTGACGATTTATTTGACCGATTGCGGTGCTAAGTGTTTTTCGAAGATAGACACAGGTCGAGGTTATCATCGAGTGCGGGTGAAGGAGCGAGAGAATCCAAAGATCGCATTCGGACCCGATATGGGCACTATGAGTTTAAGGTGATGTCCTTTGGTTTGACCAATGCCCCGGCGGTGTTCATGGATCTAATGAACCGAGTATTCAAGCCATTCCTTGATCCGTTTATGATTGTATTTATTGATGATATTCTTATTTATTAGCGGTCGAAAGGGAGCGTGCGACCACTTGAGAACGGTACTTAGGGTCCTCCAGCATCAGAAATTATATGCCAAGTTCTCTAAATGTGAGTTCGGTTGACTTCGTAGCCTTTCCGGGGCACATTGTTGGGGCGACGGTATTCGGGTGGATTCACGGAAAATAGAGGTCGTTAAGACGTGGCCCTGACCTACAACACCTCGAGGTACGTAGTTTTCTCGGGTTAGCGTGTTACTACGGAGGTTTGTGAAAAAGTTTGCCTCGATCTCGGTGCCTTTAACAAGGTTAACACGAAGCGACTAAATTTCAGTGGACTGAAGCCTGTGAACGGAGCTTCCAACTGTTGAAAGATAAGTTGACTACGGCTCCAGTCCTAACTCTTCCAGAGGGGCCGGATGGCTATGTCATTTATTGTGATGCTTCTGGTGTTGGGATAGGTTGCGTGTTGATGCAGCATGGCAAAGTTATAGCCTATGCCTCCCGACAACTCAGAAAGCACGAGAGAAATCACCCCACCCATGACCTGGAGTTAGCAGCGGTGGTTCATGCTTTGAAAATATGGAGACATTATCTCTATGGCGTGCATGTTGACATTTACACAGATCATAAGAGTCTCCAAAAGACATCTTCAAGCAAAAGAATCGAATTTGCGGCAAAGAAGGTGGCTAGAATTGCTAAAAGATTATGATGTTGACATCCTTTATCACCCAGGAAAGGCCAATGTGGTAGCGGACGCACTCAGCCGTAAATCTATGGGCAGTTTGGCAGATGTACCGCCTAGGAAGAAAGAGATAGTCCACGAGGTTCGACGATTAGCCGGTTTGGGAGTTCGTTTGTTGGACTGCGAGGGTGAAAGAATATATGTGCGAGGTGTTCTTTGAGTCATCTATTATAGAAGAGGTAAAGAAGGGCACCGATATGAGGACCTATTCTTGTGCATTATAGAGATATAGCACATCGGAAAGGTGAGACCCCATTCGAAGTTACATCGATGGAGCACTTCGGTACGAGCGGCACTATGTGTACCGGGGGTTGCGGGATTGCGGCAACGGGGTTATGGGAGAAGCACACTATGCCGTTACTGCGTTCATCCGTGGTCAACTAAGATGTATCATGACCTTAGATGCTGTATTGGTGGGATGGCATGTAGAGAGATATAGCGAGTTTGTTGCTCGGTGTCCAAATTGTCGGCGGTTAAGACCGAGCATCGAAAAGCCGGGGGGACTATTGCATAGGAGATGGAGATTCCTACCCGGAAATGGGAGGTAATCAATATGGACTTCGTCACAGGTCTACCTCGCACTCCAAGAAGTATGACTACGTCCGGGTCATCGTTGATAGGTTGACGAAAATCGGCTCATTTTACGCGCCGCTAGGACTACATATTCGGGCCAGAAGATTATGCCGGACTATATATCAAGGAAATAGTAAGACTGCATGGGGTTCCTACGGCTATTATCTCCCCGACGGGGGAGCCCGGTTTACGTTCATAATGGATTATTCATAACGCTAATTTACGGAGATCTTTTCAAGAGGGATTGGGGACCCGAGGTGAGTCTCGGCAAGACCAAAATGTTTATGTCGGCATTTCATCCTCGGGGACCGACTCCTAAGGACGGGCCGAGCGTACTATCCGGACACTACAAGATATGTTACGGGCCCGTGTCATTGATTTCGGGGGGTAGTTGGGATGATCACAACTGGGCGCTTATCGAGTTTGCGTATAATAACGACTACCATGCTAGTATCCGGATGGCACCGTATGAGGCTCTATATTAATTTACATTAACAACATTTCCATGCGGGAGGTGCGATCACCTATAGGTAAAATATTAACTAGGTTTGACGGGGGTGAGACTAAGTTGATAGGCCCGTATATGATTCATCGTAGTCCACGATAAAGTGAAACTTATTCAAGAGAGATAAATAAACACATCGGCAGCCCGAGTCGACGAAATCGTAAAATAATTTTGCAGATAATCGATGTCGACACCTAGAATTCCAGGTTGGCGATTGGGTATTCTTGAAGGTGTCACCCATGAAGGGTGTTATGAGGTTTGGTAAGAAAGGAAAGTTGAGTCCGAGATACATTGGACCTTATCAGGTTATCCGAAAGGTAGGCAAAGTTGCCTACGAATTAGATCTACCAGCTAATTTGGGGGCGGTGCATCCGGTATTCCATGTGTCCATGCTTCGAAAATGTATAGGTGATCCGTCTAGGGTGTTTCCTGCGGATGATGTCCAAGTAACAGAAAAGTTGTCCTACGACGAGCAGCCGATAGCTATACTTGACCGTCAGATCAGGAGATTGCGAACCAAAGATGTGGTTTCGGTTAAAGTATTGTGGCGGAATAATAACAGGGAAGAGATGACCTGGGAAGCTGAGGAGGAGATGAAGAAGAAATATCCCCATTTGTTTACTACGCTTGCAGGTAATCTAAACTCCTTGCTTAAATATGTAAATGATCTGATCAATCTAGGTGCTATTGATAAAAGAACCCTTTTCCCCGATTCTTATAAGACCCGGTGGGGTTAGGACAACATTCAAGGACGAATGTCCTAAAGGAGGGAAGAATGTTATGTCCCGTATCTTTACATAGGGACATTATAAAGCTAAGTGCGACAAGTTAAAGACAAGGCGGTTTTAGGGTTCCGGAAGGGTTTTCATCTCCCGATTTCGTTTCGATGCGTCAAATAGCCTATGAATTTCGTTTGGTATAAGAACATTATTGGAAAATAAGGATTAATTGACCAAGATTGGATGACTAAGTGAGATTAAGAACTTAATTACATCATTAGTGAGCCTAAGTGGCCGTGTGGGTCCCACTTGGGATTTGGCCAACTCTTATTGGCTAAGAACTTGGGTGGGACACATGTCCACTTTGTGGACTGCATATATAAAGGGAATTGCTGATTCACAACCCAACTAGAATTTCATTTCAACAATTCAAAGTTGGAAAAGTATAGAGATAGAGAGAGAGGCTCTCGGCATACAAGGCCGAGAACACCCTCCTCCATTTTGATCCAAAAATCAATTTTTCCAAGTAGATAAATTCCTCATCAAGTGTATAAGGACGTGTGGTAGTTGTTGGGTAGAGACAAGGAAGTGTAGCATTCCATAGAGTTGAAGATCCGGCCAAGTTTGAAGGACAAGTCACAAGGTAAGAATGATCATTGCTCTTGTGTTGTATGAAGATTTGAATGTATAATCCATGCATGTTGTTGTTGGGTTGTTGTTGTGGTTGAACTTGAGGTTGAGTTGTGAGCTTGGTGAAGCCATGGTTGGTTCCATTTGGCATGCATTGTTGGTAAATAAATGTATGCCACCATATGTAATGGAACTAAGATTGTAGAATTGGTTTATGATGTGCATGTTAGAATTGGGCTGTTTTCTTAAAGTTTAAATGAGCCATGTGTTGTAGACTTGAATGGAATTATGTTTGGTCTTCTTGTGCATATATATTGGATGTGGATTGAAGGTGTTGTAATGTGGATAAATGAGTGAAAATCGAGAAGTTGTAAGAATGGCATTGAAGCCGTGTAAGGGACCGTTTTAGGGAAGATTATGGACTGTTTTGTGCCAAATTTTGATTGTTGTTGTTGTGCACGTTGTGGTATATTGTATGTATGTTGAGTATGTGAATTAAGGTGTTAGTGAAACAAATCAAGTTGAGATGTATAAGCAGTCCAAACCGTGGACTGTTTTGAGGTTAGAAGTAAAGTAATGTTGTTGAATGATTGAATGTCATTATGAACATGTAGTAAAAGTGAAATGGTATTGTTGTATGGGCTGTTTGGTCGTGAGTTCGGACTGAATTGAGTGATATACAAGCTGTACAAAGTTCCCTAAGTCATGCTAAACAAGTTTGGAATGATATAGGAAAGGAATGACTAACAATGTTAGCTTGTAGCACTAGTTGGTTTGAATGCGAACGAAACGTCGTCTAACTGTTTGAAAGGGATTGTGAGCGTTAGAGTGCGTATTAAAATCCTTTGTAGACTAACCGTAGCTCCTTGATATCTTGATATAGGATAAGTGTTGTTGGGCAGCAAGTACAAGTTATTATACGACTAAACGCTAAAGGTACGCAAAGCCTATTCCTTCCTTCTTTTTGGCATGTCCTAGACGTAAGTAAGATATAATCTGAGCCTCGGGGTGACTCCACTCTCTAATTGCTAGTATGACATGTGATTGTTATTCGTCCGTAATGTTGAAAATATTGATATAATGGAACTATGATCTCGTTATTTATTACATGATGGACTAGTATGTGATGCATAGGAGTTCTTATTCTTAAAAGGAATTGCATAAATATGCTTAATTTTCATAAAATGAAATATGCTAATGTCCGAGAACTGATTTGGTTTACTATTCATTGAGTCTCAAAAATGTTTTATATATATATGTGGTTGCTTATTACTCTGCTCGTGCTACCGCTATATCCTTCACTGAGTCCCGGGCCAGGGTATGTTCTCGTGCGCACAACTATTATACTATTCACCGAGTCCCTCACTAGAGGGCCGGGACACGTTATATATATATATATATATATGATGATGATGATGATATGATATATGATGATTTGGAGATGGAGGCCAGGAGGGCATACATTCCTTATTACCGAGTCCCCTTCGAAGGGCGGGACACGGATATGCTTATGTTTATGATGTTATGATTATAATTGCCGAGTTCCTCACTAGGGGGCCGGGACACGTTATATATGTGATATATAGAATGATTATGCAACTTTGATTATGAAATACTATAGTGATATTGATATGAGAGCGATACAGATGAAATATGTTCAAAGGCAAGTTTTATGAAATTCTGTGTTGCATTGAATCTGTTCACCTTGTCTCGTATATGATTCCATTTACTATGTTTCATGCTTTACATACTCGACATATTCCGTACCGACCCTCTTTCTTCGGGGGCTGCGTTTCATGCCCGCAGCTACGGACGCTCGTTTCGGGGATCCGCCGATCCTAGAGATCCATCCGGCTATTTCGCAGTGCTCCTTTGTTCGGAGCATAGTTTCGCGGTATAACCTTTTGATATGTACATATGTTGTCGTTCAGGGTACGACGGGGCCCTGTCCCGTCATATGATGTCATTGTCACTCTTAGAGGTCTGTGGTCACAAGTGTGGGTCTATGTGTGGTTGTTGTTTTGTTATATGGTTATGACTTGTGTTTGGGGCGTACCCATTTGTAGTGGCAGGCCTTGTCGGCTTGCGTAGCCATAATATGTTATCATGGCGCAGTGTATGAAGGTAGCCTCCTCTCGGCGTGTGTTTTGATTGGGACGTTCCCTATATATATATATATGACGGCCTTGCCGCTTTTTGCGCGATATTAACTGTTATAGGTGTAACTCTTCGGGAGATAGGTAGCTTCGACTTGCATATGTTTTGCCCTTATACTTATATCAGCTCGTTCAGGCTAGTAGTGTATGACTATAGATAACAAGTGTATACGAGTGTCCAGCTCAGGCACTAGTCATGGCCTACGGGGTTGGGTCGTGACATTCATCTGCTCCTCAGCTTCCCAGGTCACTTCCTCTCGATTATTATTCCGCCAAAAATACTTTAATCGAAGCCATATCTTTGTTCCGCAACCTTTTTACCCGACGATCCAATATGGCTATCATATCTCCTCCTCATAAGATAACTCCTCCTACCGTCGGATATCATCTGCACCAATATAAACGGAAGGGTCACCAATACATTTACGAAGCATAGAAACATGAAATACGGTGTACCGCTCCCAAATCGGTGCGAGCGAGTTAACTCATAGGCAACCTTGCCTATTTTGCGAACAACTCAATAAGGTCCAATATATCTCGGAATGTCGAGCTTCCCTTTCTTGCCGAATCTCATAACACCTTTCATAGGTGACACTTTCGGAAAACCCAATCGCCAATAGGAAACTCCAAAGGTCGACGGCGATTATCCGCATATGATTTCGTCGACTCGGGACTGACAATAGTCAATAATCTCTCTCGAATAAGTTTCACCTTATCCACACAAGGGACCACATCGGGCCAATCAACTCATTCTCCCTAACATCAAACCAACCGATCGATGACCTACACTTTACGCCATATAGTTGCCTCATAAGGTGCCATCGGATGCTTTGAAATCGAGTGGTAGTTATAGACTTATAACCAAATTCAACAAGCGGCAAATGGTCATCCCGGCTACCTCTGAAATCAAAAACACGGGCCCGCAACATATCTTCCAATGTCGAATAGTGCGCTCGGACTTATCATTAGGACCGGGATGGAACGCCGCACCGAGACTCACCCGGGTCCCCAATCCCTCCCGAAAGGATCTCCGAAAATTAGATGTGAATCATTGGGCACCTCATTAGTATACGACATATAGGAACTCCATGAGGGCACAATCTCCCGATATAAAGCTTGGCATAATCCTCGGTGAGTAGGTGGTCCGAACTTAGGAAGAAAATGGGCGATTTCGTCGGCGATCAACAATGACCCAAATGGAATCATACCTCCGTGGAGTGCGAGGTAAACCCGTAATAAAATCCATATTAATAATCTCCCACTTCCACGTCGGTATCGCCATCTCCCGCAATAGCCCACATATTATGGGCAACGGTGCTCAATCTTAACCCTCAAACCGGCAATTCGGACACACGAGCGACGAACTCTTACGCTATATCTCTTTTCATACCATCCCACCGGTATAAGCATCCGAGATCATGGTACATCTTCGTCGACCCCAGGTGAACGGAATATCGGGCATAATGTGCCTCGCTTATAACTGTCGCCACGACAACAACCAGTCGGTACACATAATTCGCCTTTGTGAAATAACACTCCATCACACACACTCAAACGGATATCTTCTCCCACACTGCCGGGGCTGCATCTCTGTACTGTGCCAGAATAGGATCCTCATACTGATGTCGCTTAATATCTTCTGTAATAGAGGACTCAGCAATACCTCAAACAGAAACCCCAACATCTACAGAATCAGCCAAGCGAACTCCAAGACTAGCCAACTGATGAATATCGCGAACCATTTCTTTCCTCTCTGATGGCACGTCTGCTAGGATACCCATAGACTTGCGGCTAAGTGCATCTGCCACAACATTGGCTTTCCCTGGATGGTAGAGAATATCAACATCATAATCTTTCAAACTAATTCTCTAACCACCTCCGCCGCCGCAAGTTCGCCTCCTTTTCGTTTAAAGGTGTCATCGGAGGCTCTTATGATTTCCATATAAATATCAACGTGAACCCCATACAAATAATGTCTCCACATCTTCAAAGCATGAATAACCGCGGCCAGCTCCAAATCATGAGTAGGATAATTCTTTTCATGTTTTCTGAGCTGCCGAGAAGCATAAGCTATCACCCTGCCGTGCTGCATCAACACACACCCCAAACCAATACCCGAGGCATCACAATAGATCACATACCCATCTGGACCCTCTGGAAGAGTCAGGACTGGAGCTGTAGTCAACTTCTCTTTCAGCAACTGGAAACTACGCTCGCAAGCATCAGACCACTGGAACTTCGCTCCCTCGAGTTAAACTACCTTGTCAAAGGCGCTAAAATCGAAGCAAATTTCTCTACGAATCTCCCGTAATAACCGGCCAATCCCGGAAAGCTACGCACCTCGGTCGGCGTCGTAGGTCGAGGCCAATTCTTTACGCCAACCAATCTTAATACGGGTATCCACCGGACGCCTAGCATGGCCCCCAATAATATGTCCCGAAATGCCACCGAAGATAGCCGAATTCACACTTAGAAAATTTAGCATACGCCTAACACCGGTGCCGAAGTGTGCCAAGTACCGTCCTCAAATGATTCGCATGCCTACCTTACGACCGAGAATAAACCTCGGAATATCATCGATAAATACGATCACAAACATATCCAAGAACGGTCCGAATGCCCGATTCATCGGGTCCGTAAATGTTCTTTGGGGCATTAGTGGCCCAAAAGACATCACTCTTCTGAATTCATAGTGCCCATATCGGGTCCCGAATCTTGTCTTGGGAATATCGACCTCTCGTACCCGTACTCGATGATAGCGACCGCGGATCTATCTTCGAGAAACACTCCGGCACCCCGCAATCCGATCAAACAAATCATCAATCCTGGGGAGGAGATATTTATTCTTGATGGTTACCTTATTCAGCTGCCGGTAATCAATGCACATCCGCAGAGATCCATCCTTCTTCCTCACAAATAATATCGGCGCTCCCCAGGGTGATGTACTGGGCCTAATAAAGCCCTTCTCTAACAAATCTCTCAGCTGCTCCTTCAATTCTTTCAATTACCCGAAAAGTGCCATTACGCTACGGAGGAATAGAGATAGGCTGAGTATCTGGCAATAAATCAATAGCAAACTCTATCTCCCGCTCGGGAGGAAGACCTGGAAGCTCATGTAGGAAAACATCTAAGAACTCATTAACCACTGGGACTGACTGAAGAATCGGTGCCTCTGCCTCGAAAACATGAACACGGACCAGATGATAAATATAACCCTTTCTGATCATTTTTCTTGCCTTGAGGTATGAAATAAACTTACCCCTCGGCGATGCTGTATTACTTTCAAGTTCTATAACTGGTTCCCCCCCCTTTATTAGGGAGGAAACGGACTATCTTCTTTTGACGACCCGTCGACGGTAGCATAACAAGAAGCTAGCCAATCCATACCCATAATCACATCGAACTCATTCATATCTAACTTTTTACCGACATCGGCCTTAGTGCGGCGTTGGTACGGATAATCACTGAACAATCTCTATAAATCTTGGAAGTTGGCTATAACAGAATCCCCTACTGGTGTAGCTACCTCAAAAGGCTCTATCGACTCAGATTCTATCCCAATTTTATCACTTCATTTAAGTGATAAAAGATGACTACTAGTCTTTATTTTCATTTCATCCACACTTAGAAAAAAAACAAGAAAGTTGAAGAAGCAACAAGCTTGTTCTCGGCTAGAACCAAGAAAAATCAACTTCAATTCTAGCTCTCCTAAAATTATTTCGATGATGCAAACCCACTATATTGAGGTCCCTAAGTAGCGTGGAGGTGTCGTTGGAGCGATCAACCCTTTATTTTCATCCTTGGAAACCCTAGGCTATTGGGAAGTTGAAGAGAAAAAGGTAAGATTTGATCTTGTTTATGTATTATGAAGGTTGTATGCTTGTTGTAGTATGTTATAATGGAGGAAAATCATGAACTATGGAATGTTGGAAGTGAGTTGTATGTGTGGTACTTGAGCCGTGCAAATGGGTGTGTGTTGTGTTGTGTTGAAACTATGAATTAATGCCTAGTTAGTTTATTATGATCATTGTAAGGTGAAGGAATGATTGAGAATCATCCATATGTGTTTGTTGGTGTGCTAGCCGAAAATGGGTCACATTATATGACAATGAACGAATGAATATCGCTTAATGTTTTAGTCGTCGTCGTTATGGATTCTATGTTGGAAATGAATGTTTAATGGATCAAATTGAGGTTGTGATTGTTGCGGACTGATTTGGAGATTTTTGTACATTTAATGTAATTTGTATATTGATGATAATAGCATTGTTAGAATGTGAATTGTGGATACAAATCATGATTTGAAAATGAGGAATGGTTTAAGTGAGACTCTCGGGTTTGGGGCTGAATTCGGCCAAATTGGAGAAAAATTTGGATTGTTGGAAATGTTGTATGAATTGCTTAGAATGTCTTTAAATGTTGTTGGCATGGGTTCGGGTTAGTATGTGAATGTATAAGCGTCGATCTTGACTTGAAGGTAAGCCGTTGAATCGAATTCATGAATGTTGTCGAATGAGGGAAAAGAGAGTTATTATTGTTGTATTGTCTTTCGAATTGGTTGTTGATGTTGCTAGGTTGGTTATTGTTGTTGTTGTTGATTGTTTTGACCGAGTTAAATTCTCGGGGTGGCCTATTTACAGGGGAAATCTTTTTAAATTTGTAGAATTAAGGGCAAATTTGGAATTTAATGCCCAAAAAGTCTTTAGCTAATGTTTGGCATTTTATGACTTATTTGTAGACCTTGGGCAGCCCGAATCATAGGTTGGATTTAGCTTGAGTTTGGATTATATTGGAGAGCGTTTGAGGTATGTAAAGCAACCTTTCTTTTTGGCATGCCTTAGTTAAAGTAGGTTATGATACGAGCCTCGAGGAAACTCTATTCTCGAAATTCGAGCATGTTTATGAATCGCATTTGTTCCTTGGCATTCTTGTGTTGACATGACAAAATATTGATCCTTATGTTCTTGGAATTCATAATTTGTAAAGATTACATGAAAGCTGATTTTTGTTTTAAAGTTTATTCTTTAGCGATTCCAAAATTTCAAACGCTCATAACTTTCACAGAAAAGCTCGGATTGCTTTGAGATCTTCGTAGGAGATTGTATGATATAGAATGAGTATGTTTTTCATAGGCGGGCCCAGTTCGGGTCTACACCCGTCTGTGGGTCCCGCGACGTTCCTTTATGTAATTTTGACAACTTTTGAAAGAGAATGTTGTAATTATTATTCCGATTTCAAATGTGACTATTTTACTTATCTTTTGGATTATAACAACTATTTTATGCATATGATTCCTCACGACTCCGCTCGTGCGTTCTGTTATATCTTTCGCCGGGTCCCGGGCCGGTTCTGTTGTCGTGCGCGTTTTGATTATACTCTCGGTGTTATCTTGTGCTTATGGTTCACCGAGCTCCTCGCTCGAGGGCCGGGTTCCACTATATTTAGTGATATCTTGTGTATGGTGATATCTTGTGTATGATATGTGACGGGGATACGGAGATTTGAAACTTTCGGTGTTATCTTGTGTTATAGCGCCATCGACGGGCGGCGACCATATTTCACATGTGCCCTATGCATGATTTATATTTTGAAGTAACATTTTGATATTTTGGAAATGCATTTACTTTACTGTATCCCTATTTCGATTTCGACTCAGATTTGTATACTACATTTTCTGCTTTGCATACTCAGTACATATTTCGTACTGACCCCCTTTCTTCGGGGGGGGGGCTGCGTTTCATGCCCGCAGGTACAGACGCACAGTTTGGTGATCCACCTGTTTAGGACACCCTCTTCTGCTGTTGGAGTGCTCCCCTTATTCCGGAGCCATATTTTGGTATATATATTCGTCCGTTGCATTGTATATATTTGTTCATGGGTACGGCGGGGCCCTGTCCCGTCATATGATTCTGTCTGTCTGTTTAGAGGTCTGTGGACATGTTTGTGGGTTGTGCCTACTTCTGTACAGTGGTGTTTGTATATGTTGTGTTTGGGCGATTCCATTCGCCGTGGCAGCCTTGTCGGCCCACATATGCATATATGTTATTTTGTTGGCCCTGTGTGGCCTTTGTTGGTATTTTCTGTGCGCAGGGTTATTTTGGATAGTCCGTAAAACAAAGGAAACTCTGCCGAAATTTTTCTGAAAATTATATACATTTGAAACACAGCCTTGTTATATACCTGGATATGTTTGATATAATCTGAGGCAGCGTCAGATATTTGTATATATATGAGCCATCTGTGTGCGACTCTGTTTGATAGGTGCGTTTGGGTGCCCAGATCGGGCACTAGTCACGGCCTACGGGGTTGGGTCGTGACAATAAGACATTCTCAACAAGGTTCTTTCCTTTGACAAATCCTGACTGATTAGCAGATATCTATCCAGGCAACACCTTCTCCAACTTATTATGGATCACCCTAGATATGACCTTGTTGATAAAATTGCTAAGACTGATAGGTCTCATATCTGAGAAGGTCTCAACTATATTCTTCTTGGGCAACAACACTAGATTAGTATGTGTTATGGATTTAGGAAGAGTGTGACCTTCATAGAAAGCTGTTACTACTTTAAAGATATCTGAACCTACAGTTTCCCAACAGGATTGGTAGAAAGCACCTGTCAATCCATCAGGACCACTTGCACTGTCACTTGCTAATTCAAAAACTGCTTGTTTCACCTTCTCTACGGATGGCATGCCATAGATAAGATCATTATCCTCCAGCATAACCATATTAGGAATATGATTCAAAAGGGCAAAATCAACACCTTCATTCTCCTGTGAAAACTGCTTCTGATAAAAAGAAATTGCTTCAGAAGCAATGTTATCTATACCCTCAATCCAATTTCCATCAGCATTCTGAATTCTACCAAGCTGTGTTCTCTTCCTCCTACCATTCACAATATTGTGGAAAAATCTAGTATTCCTATCACCTTCTGAAAAACAGTCAAAACCAGATTTTTGTCTCAAATATTCTTCTTCATAATGCAGGTACTTTTTCAATTCAGCTTGTGCTCTTTGCAAGACCATTCTATTCACTTCTGAAGGATCTTCTTTAAATAATTGCTCCTTAACTCTAACAATATCTTCCCTAATACATAATTGCTTGAGAATATCCCCAAAAGACTGCTTACTCCAAAGAGATAAAGCTGTTTTAACCTTTTTCATTTTTTGCTTAAAGGACAGAAAAACATCTAAAGTACCCTCTGATTGCCAATGTTAATTCACTATATCTTGAAACTCCTTATGTGTGGTCCAAATTTTTAAAAATCTGAAAGGTTTGACAAATTGCTGCACTTGATCACCACATGATAACAACATAGGGGCATGGTCTGATCCAGTTCTGGATAAGTCATCAACCTCTAAGTGTTCAAACCAGTTCTGAAACCATTCATTTGATAACATCCTATCCAATCTTTTAAAAATGCAATCTCTATCTATTCTACCATTCCACCAAGTAAAAGGACAGCCCTTGTAATTGACTTCAGACAATTCACAAGAGTTAATGCAAAATGCAAAATCTTCATATTCCTGAGGATATACTGGCAGTCCTCCAATTTTTTCTTCCTCATTTAATATAACATTAAAATATCCGCCAATCTGCCAAGGAAGAGACATATTGGCAGCCTGACAGTATAGACTATCCCACAAATTTAACCTCTCTCTCCACTATCACACTTAGCATAGACCATAGTGACAATCAGAAATTTATTCATGGATAGAAATTTCAAATTAATGGTAATCTGCTGCTCAGTGTTCTTAAAAATCTCCACATCAATATTATCATTCACAAAAAATGAAATTCTACCATTACAGTTGAAGTTGGCATATGGCATTCCCAATCTTCTCCTATACTGATGAATCTGTCTAACATGTTGGAAAGGTTCCATTAATTCTATCAAAAAGAATTTGTGATGCCTATGAAGCATTTGAACTCGATGGAAAGCTTTTTGAGTTCTCACAGATCTTATATTCCAAAAGAGTGATCATGATTTACATTGGTCTTAGCACCCTCTTTAGCAGCACCCTTAGTGGTAATGCTTCTTGATTCCCTTACTTCTTTGACTTTCTTGAACTTTTCACCTGTTCCACAGGTGATAAACCAGCCTCCTTTGTTACTTGTTGTAAAACTGTGTTTACAACATCAGCTTCACAAAGAATCATCTATAGTTTTCTTACATTCTGAGCCTGGTTAAAATACTTCCTCAATGTTATGAGAAACCAAATCATGCAAATCCCTCATAGGAGAATTTCCCCTCAATTTTGTAGCCTGCTGATCTTGTGGAATAATCATCAAAGCTTGATCATCTATGTTACCACTTCCACACTCCTCCATATCAGAGTGATCTCCTGTTTTTTCCTCAATCAGCATTGAAGAATTCATCTGTAATTGCTCCACCAACTCAACCTCTACTCCTGGTAGTACTATATCATGTATTACTTGTTCTTATAGTTGATCATCTCCTTGTCCATTTACTTCATTTGTTTGGTTCTCCTCCATAGGAGGCACGTTCCCATCATCCTTCTTAGATGTCATTACATCATTCTCCACCATATCAGCATTATTCCCTAGCAAATTTGCAGGAGCCACATCTCCTTGCAATACAGTTGCCTCTTCTTCTTGTTCAGTATGAACATTCATATCATCAGTCTCTCCCCTTGTCAAACACTTATTTGTTTGGCCATCAGAAATATCCACGGCTGCTTTAATAGTGTTTTCTTGAGACACCAAAGTTGTATTATCCTCCAAATCAACCACCCCTTTCTCAACATTTTCCTGATCAACATAACTCTTCTTAGTCCCACCAGGAAGTACTTCTACTGTATCCCTTTCGACTATATCATCCGGTTTTTCACCATCCTTTTCATTGTTGACCTGCATGGTCTGATCTTCAATCTGCAAAGCATCAAATTTATTGTGGATTATCACTTCAGTTATATGTTGTTGTTTGTGCTGATTCTCTATTGTGTTCTGCTCCCTATCATTTGATGAGGCCACCTCCTTAATTATATTGTCCTTGATAATATTCCAATTTCCAGGATCTCCAAACACCCTTCCACTAGTTAATACTCCAAAGATTGAATCTTCTCTTATTATAATGACTATTCTTCATTCTTTGTAATCGGTTAACTTCTTGTGTGACCTCATTTGTCATGATTTGTTTGCCTTTATCAACATGAGAAGATTTTTCTTTGACAATAGCTTCCCGATCTACCACATTCTCAATCACTTCATTTCGCTCATCCTGAACTTCCACATTAATAACCTCTTCCTCATGATAAGCTAATTCTAGATGTAAGTTCCAAAGAATCTTCTTCATTATGTCCTTGTAATCTGTACTCACAACAATACTTAAAGCAAATTATCATATTTGATCTTCACCTTATCCACCCTAATCTCCTGAGTTTTATCATCTTCTATCTCCATATTCACAAAGGATGGGAGATCTGCTAATAAATCCACCAGGACCTTAACTCGAGCACAACTAGGTCTGGTTCTATTTTCAGTTGCCTTATCTACATGCAAAAGTGTGCCCACTGCAAAAGCAAGGGAAAAAAGAGACTCTTTTCCAAAGAAAGTTGGCATCAAATCTGGAAAAGATATCCAAGTAATCACTTTAGAGGTTTCTTCACCTATATTAAACTTTGTATCATAGATTAGTGTCCTCATTTGATAGGCATAACCATCCCTCGACTGAATATAATACACTCCATTAGAACACAAATGTCACACCCCGACCTCACTAGGGTGTGATGGGCACCCGACCCCGTAACCGGAGCCGAGCGAACCCACTGACTCTTACTACGTACAAATTTTTTCCTACGTCAAGTATGCATACTAAGATTGCTGAAATATTCCCTTGTTGCTTTTAAGTCAAATAAAATATTCAACCGTACAGGACTTGTATCATAGTACAAACTGACTCCCGAATCCCACGACTGTGTCTGCAAAGTCTCTAACTTCAAACAAGACATCATGGCATAGGACTCGTGACCCGGCGACACTCCAGGACAAATGGAGTTTGCCAACTTCGCTGGAACGTCCTCTATCATGGCTTCTAATCGTCTGGGTGTACCTGCGCGGCATGAAACGCAGCCCCCGAAGAAGAGGGGTCAGTACGAGCATTGTACTGAGTATGTAAGGCATGAATAGTAACATAATAGGAGATATAGCTATGAGTAGCAACATAATAAAAGCTGTGCTCATAAGTAACAACGAGTGGAGTGTGGAGAACATAGCATGTGCTGTAAAAATGGTCTGTGCATCTGAGTGCCTCTTAAGGCGGAGTCGTGCATGCTTACTGTTATTCTTATGTGCATTCATAGCCTGTCTGAAACACATAACATCATTAGCCCGCGTCCGGGACAACATTAACCGATATGGGATTTGCCTGAACCAATGCGGGATTTGCCTAAACCAATGTGGAATTTCGTCTCATCGTTGGGTTTGCCCCACCACTGGGTTTGCCCCACCATTAGGTTTGCCCCACCATTGGGTTGGCCCCACCATCGGCTTCGTGACGCCTCACCTTGAAGGAACAATTTATTTAAGGCGAGACTAACAATGGAGAGTAACATCATAAAAGAAAAACATGGAATAGGATCGTAAGGCATCGTTCATATCATTGGAATCTTTAAATTAGTCATTATCCACACGTAGAATTGAGAAATCAAGAAATAGTGTCATTTTTTTCATATCATCATATTTCATGATAGGAACATATTCTCGACATATTCAACATAGACATTTTCTCATATTGGACCTCGTCATTCTCATTGAAAAATCATATTCGTCGTCTTAATCGTAAAAGCTTACAAGAATCATAGAACTTAATTTTGGAGAAAACGAATATTTTTGGAAAACATTTATAGACTTTTATAAAAGAATTCATGTCTTGAAATCATAACTTATAACTTTTTAAAATAGGAACGTTATGGAAGCATTTATCAAGTCTCACGTACCGATCATGCCATAGAAAGAGAAGGGACGAGCCTTAACATACCTGCGCCGCGCCTTACTAGCTACGCTTATTCGTCCAACTTGTTAGTCTACATTCAAGAAGATCGACACTATCGTTAGATTTATCGACATATACTTGTCTTAACCTTTCAAGTACATTCACTTATGGTCCGCCGAAATTTCGGCCATCTCCCCTGTAAATATACCACCCCCGAGAATATGGCTCGGCCCAATTTATCCATTAACAACAATCCGAGAATTCAACTCGGCCAAACCAACAACAATGCCAACAATCTTACTAACAACATTCCATTCATATTCAATTCAATTCAATTCAATTCAATTCAATTCAATTCAATTTAATTCACATAATCTTCCAACAACTCAATCAACATTTTACTTTACCCGAAACCTTCCAATTCCACAACAACCATGTATTTCATGATCATTCGTATGCATTAACTTCAACAACAACCTTCATTACACATTACATGATCCATATCGATAACAACTAGAATATCAAATTACATCAATTTACACTAACTTACCAAAACACCTATTTCGACCATAATCACTCCTTACATGTCTTCATGCATTTTCATCCATCTCTATACAATATAACAACAACATAACGATCAAACTACTAAATAAAATTAATTCATCATCTCTACACAACAATTACTCCATTCGGCCAACACTACAACATCCATATTTTCCATGAATTTTTCCATGTTTTCTATTCATTACCACCACAATCAACACATTACATGAAATGAACTCAATCTTCCACACAACACAACACATACACACACGGCTCAACCAAGCATATACACGGCCACACACATTCACTTCTTCAACACATGAATTTCATTCACTCTTCCATACTTCAACATGCATAACTATCCATAACATATAAAAGAAGATTAATTCTTACCTTTCCACTCATCTTCCTTCTTGGCTAGAGTTTGAAGCTTGCTAGAGGAAATGTTTTTCTTGCTCCACTAACTACACCACCTTGCTAGGGACCTTCCAATTAGTAAGGAAATAATTTTTGAACAATTTTTCTCAATCTTTTGCCCTCACCATATATGGCCGAATAGGCCTTCTATTTTTTTCTCCTCTCTTTCTTTCTTTCTTTCTTTCCAACTTCTCTAGAGCTTTCATGAGAATTATGACTAATAAGTCATATATATATATTCCCCTACTCCTACATATTTATACTTTGGTCCCTCAATTATGACCTAATGTTCCCTCCTTTCCTTCTCTAGAAAATTCTTCCATTTTCTTTTATTTTCCTAAGTCCAAATGAAGAAGACTAATGTCTTGCCATGCAAGATTTGATCCATATATTTTTTTGTAATTTACACTTGGCCCCCCTTTCTTTCTTTTCTAGAATTTTCTTCCTTTTTCTTGAAAGTCAACAAAGAAGACCAAGTTTCTTCTTATGTAAGCTTTGGCCTTTCAAAAATTTTCTTGAACTTTGTGAAATGACTATTTTGCCCCTGGACTTCTACGATATTACCATGGACCATTTTGCGAATTTTTCTCTTTTGCCCTTGGTCATTTCAATATTTCCATGCTAGCCATATCCATAAATAATAGTCATAACCTACTTATGCATCAAAATGATTTTGGAACATAGTCCTGTCCTTAACTTCTCACCATTATCTCACAGCATCCGAACGTGCAAAGTACGGGCTATAACATCCTCCCCCCCTTTAGAACATTCGTCCTCGAATGTTCAACCGATCTTATAGGGTCTTGTAGCATTTCGGGGGGTGCCCTTTTTCTTCGAATTCATTTCCTTATCCCTCACTCTGTTCTCCAAGTCATTTCTTTTCCGTTATTGTTTCGTCACCGCACCTTAGCAGAAACCACGTCTCTGGTATAAAATCTATACTTATCAATCTGGTGTGACTACAGATTACTCTTTTATCCTCATGTCTGTCTCTTGGTACACCTACTATCATTTCGTTTCTACTTCCCCCAGGTATTCTTGTGACACGCCGACGTATTTTGAACTCTGATTCCAAGCTAATAAATTTCCTTTTCTAACACATAGAACCTTGTCTTATTCTTAGATCATCCTCTCAAAACAACTCTTCCATACCTGCGGCTACCATACTAGTATGGCTATATATTTATTCCTCCATATACCTTTCAACACCACAGTTGCATTATATTGTCGCTAAGCTTAGTCATCCTTTCCTTACTTCCCATTCCTTGTCGCGATTACTATTCCTCTAACCCTACTTATTGGAATCGGTCCTCGGACTCCACATATTCCCTTTTACTCTATATTGCCACACTTTATCCTTTCTCGTACCTATCCTTTGAACTTTCGGCCCAACTAGCCTTGTGTCTTGTCGATAGCTTTTCTCGGGGTTTCCCTCACTAAGCTTTCTTACTTTTCACTTTTCCCGACCTGTTGATCTCCTTGCCTTCCACGAACTCACTCTCTTTCCTTTGCAATTTTCACCATATTAGACTCTCCCGTCTTAATCTGTAGTAAAACAATAACAGCTTTCCTTGTAGCACCTGTACCGTTCACCTTTCATCGTCACTGGCGTCGATCCCCTTACTTGACTAATGTCCTTCTCACCGTAGCGTCGATTCTTCGGGGCTCACATGTCCACCGATACAATCATATATGGGATATCCTACACCTTCATATATATATATATATATATATATATATATATATATATATATATATATATAATTACTATCAACTAACCCACAAAATATTTCCAAACACTGTTCAAGCCTATCCAACTTTCCCGGGTTATGATACACTTTTTGTCTCCTCACCGAGCTAGTCTGCCTCGTCTCACGCGACCTCTTAAGGTTTCTAGCCATTCCATACACTCGGTTTTCCATAGGTTACTCTAATCTCTCATTTGTCTCTTATACTTAAATTTATGGAACTTTTAGTTCATACTTCCCGGGGGTCACCCATCCTCCCACCTTAGCACGCTTAACCTCGAAACTTTGGGATTCGGTGCCTTAACACTAATATTTTCGCGTCCGCTTTCTTACATGGCCTTTACTACTTGATCTGAAGCCAATCAAAACTTTACAACTTCTGAGACATTTTCGTAATACGTCCTTTCTCTTATAATGACCATTTTGCCCTTTTTAATTCATGATGGTCACCTTCCGCCTGTATGTATGACTATTTCCTCTCTGGCGCCCAACTCCACGTAACAGAACAAATATATCCATCCAGTCTCACCTCTTTTGACTTCCATATCATTCCTCGCCTTTTTCCGCCGATACTGGGCGCCTACGGAAATCGACGATTAATATAAGGAATCTTATTTCCTATGTCTTGGCTCTATCGCACGATCTAATGACAGAAAAAAGGTCAACCATTCCTAGATGCCCCGCAGCCTCCTGTTTATAAATGTGGCCGGCTTCACACCCATAAACAGGACTCTACTGGACACGACTTTGCAGACAACCCTTGGACCGACCCGCTCTGATACCACTTTGTCACACCCCGACCTCACTAGGGTGTGATGGGCACCCGACCCCGTAACCGGAGCCGAGCGAACCCACTGACTCTTACTACGTACAAATTTTTTTCTACGTCAAGTATGCATACTAAGATTGCTGAAATATTCCTTTGTTGCTTTTAAATCAAATAAAATATTCAACGTACGAACTTGTATCATAGTACAAACCGACTCCCGAATCCCACGACCGTGTCCGCAAAGTCTCTAACTTCAAACAAGACATCATGGCATAGGACTCGTGACCGGCGACACTCCGGGACAAATGGAGTTTGCCAACTTCGCCGGAACGTCCTCTATCATGGCTTCTAATCGTCCGGGTGTACCGCGCGGCATGAAACGCAGCCCCGAAGAAGGGGTCGGTACGAGCATTGTACCGAGTATGTAAGGCATGAATAGTAACATAATAGGAGATATAGCTATGAGTAGCAACATAATAAAAGCCGTGCTCATAAGTAACAACTTAATGGAACGGAGAACATAGCATGCCGTAAAAATGGTCTTTATCATAGTGCCTACAAGGCGGAGTCGTGCATGCATATTCTTAGTGCATTCATAGCCCGTCCGAAACACATAACATCATTAGCCCGCGTCCGGACAACATTAACCGATATGGGATTTGCCCGAACCAATGCGGGATTTGCCTAGACCAATGCGGGATTTGCCTACACCAATGGCGGGATTTGCCTAAACCAATGTGGAATTTCGTCTCATCATTGGGTTTGCCCCACCACTGGGTTTGCCCCACCATTAGGTTTGCCCCACCATTGGGTTGGCCCCACCATCGGCTTCGTGACGCCTCACCTTGAAGGAACAATTTATTTAAGGCGAGACTAACAATGGAGAGTAACATCATAAAAGAAAAACATGGAATAGGATCGTAAGGCATCGTTCATATCATTGGAATCTTTAAATTAGTCATTATCCACACGTAGAATTGAGAAATCAAGAAACAGTGTCATTTTTTTTCATATCATCATATTTCATGATAGGAACATATTCTCGACATATTCAACATAGACATTTTCTCATATTGGACCTCGTCATTCTCATTGAAAAATCATATTCGTCGTCTTAATCGTAAAAGCTTACAAGAATCATAGAACTTAATTTTGGAGAAAACGAATATTTTTGGAAAACATTTATAGACTTTTAGAAAAGAATTCATGTCTTGAAATCATAACTTATAACTTTTTAAAATAGGAACGTTATGGAAGCATTTATCAAGTCTCACGTACCGATCATGCCATAGAAAGAGAAGGGACGAGCCTTAACATACCTGCGCCGCGCCTTACTAGCTACGCTTATTCGTCCAACTTGTTAGTCTACATTCAAGAAGATCGACACTATCGTTAGATTTATCGACATATACTTGTCTTAACCTTTCAAGTACATTCACTTATGGTCTGCCGAAATTTCGGCAGCATCTCCCCTGTAAATATACCACCCCCGAGAATATGGCTCGGCCCAATTTATCCATTAACAACAATCCGAGAATTCAACTCGGCCAAACCAACAACAATGCCAACAATCTTACTAACAACATTCCATTCATATTCAATTCAATTCAATTCAATTCAATTCAATTTAATTCACATAATCTTCCAACAACTCAATCAACATTTTACTTTACCCGAAACCTTCCAATTCCACAACAACCATGTATTTCATGATCATTCGTATGCATTAACTTCAACAACAACCTTCATTACACATTACATGATCCATATCGATAACAACTAGAATATCAAATTACATCAATTTACACTAACTTACCAAAACACCTATTTCGACCATAATCACTCCTTACATGTCTTCATGCATTTTCATCCATCTCTATACAATATAACAACAACATAACGATCAAACTACTAAATAAAATTAATTCATCATCTCTACACAACAATTACTCCATTCGGCCAACACTACAACATCCATATTTTCCATGAATTTTTCCATGTTTTCTATTCATTACCACCACAATCAACACATTACATGAAATGAACTCAATCTTCCACACAACACAACACATACACACACGGCTCAACCAAGCATATACACGGCCACACACATTCACTTCTTCAACACATGAATTTCATTCACTCTTCCATACTTCAACATGCATAACTATCCATAACATATAAAAGAAGATTAATTCTTACCTTTCCACTCATCTTCCTTCTTGGCTAGAGTTTGAAGCTTGCTAGAGGAAATGTTTTTCTTGCTCCACTAACTACACCACCTTGCTAGGGACCTTCCAATTAGTAAGGAAATAATTTTTGAACAATTTTTCTCAATCTTTTGCCCTCACCATATATGGCCGAATAGGCCTTCTATTTTTTTTTTCTCCTCTCTTTCTTTCTTTCTTTCTTTCCAACTTCTCTAGAGCTTTCATGAGAATTATGACTAATAAGTCATATATATATATTCCCCTACTCCTACATATTTATACTTTGGTCCCTCAATTATGACCTCATGTTCCCTCCTTTCCTTCTCTAGAAAATTCTTCCATTTTCTTTTATTTTCCTAAGTCCAAATGAAGAAGACTAATGTCTTGCCATGCAAGATTTGATCCATATATTTTTTTGTAATTTACACTTGGCCCCCTTTCTTTCTTTTCTAGAATTTTCTTCCTTTTTCTTGAAAGTCAACAAAGAAGACCAAGTTTCTTCTTATGTAAGCTTTGGCCTTTCAAAAATTTTCTTGAACTTTGTGAAATGACCGTTTTGCCCCTGGACTTCTACGATATTACCATGGACCATTTTGCGAATTTTTCTCTTTTGCCCTTGGTCTTTTTCAATATTTCCATGCTAGCCATATCCATAAATAATACTCATAACCTACTTATGCATCAAAATGATTTTGGAACATAGTCCTGTCCTTAACTTCTCACCATTATCTCACAAAGATCCGAACGTGCTATTTTTGCATGATTTCCATATGTTCCACATTGCATTGGAATTATGGTTCTTAGTTCCTCCATTGCTCGTCTAACGCAAAACTTACCAATGGCATGATTTCCATATGTTCCATTCGCTTTCCAATGTGACAATACGTTTTCAAAGTTAAGTCGACGTAGGGTTAGGTTTTGCATAGGAATTATAGTCATAGGTTTAAAGACATCATTGCAACAGACTTGGTTTTGGTTGTTCAAAAATAGTGTTAGCAATCTCTATTTATGACTCTCATTTGTTAGATCCCGCTTTCGCCGCTTCGGGACGACCGACCAACGGTCGGAATGGCCATCTCTCCGATGGCGGCTAAGGTTAGAAAATTAGGGTTTGCATGAAAGTTAGGAGAGAGAAGAGAGTGTAGTGGTTTGTGGGTTCTTCCAAGAAAGTGGTTATTATCTTAAGGAAGATTGTTTCACTAAAACCAGCTTTAATCCATTTGTTTTAAAGGAAATCATTTTAAAGTTCATTTAACACTAGTATTAGCCAACAATCTCATGTTTTGGAACCTATCAATCCAACCTGGAGATACAACACAAAGACCTATACTTCCTTCAAGTTTTTAGGCTTAGGACAAGCTTTGAAACCAACAAAATCACACAAGGAACCCAATTTCATCATAGTAAAGCCATAAAAAACTGGCTAGTTCTAAAGCACAATGCTGATCAATCATACAACTCAACAAACAACTACATTTCAAACTCAAAACCTCATAAGGATTTTTAGACGGCCTAATAATCCATAAATAAATAAAGTAAGACCAGAAATTTCCAAACTTCTATAGAAAAGGACCAAGTTTAAACAACACCAATATGATATACAAGATTCGAAAATATATTACTAATGTAACAATAATCGCGTACTAAAATGAACCTCAAACCCATTTCCATCTAATCTTAGGGGATCATAACAACATTATGAGTCAAGTATCCATCTAGACCCAATATTACAAATTCACAATGTCCAAGTATTTCCCGCTTTTAAATTATTTCCCAAAAAACAAACAATCTCTAGAAGATTTTTTCT
>NW_026714049.1:0-18722 GCF_029784015.1 Lycium ferocissimum | reverse complement strand
ATTATAAAGCGTTATATTGACATTGATATGAGAACGATACAAATGAAGTATGTTCAAAGGCAAGTTTTATGAAACTCTGTTGTTGCATTGAGTCCTATACACCTAGTCTCAGATATGATTCTATTTACTATGTTTGACGCTTTACATACTCAGTACATATTTCGTACTGACCCCCTTTCTTCGGGAACTTGCGTTTCATGCCGCAGGTACGGACACACGCTTGGCGGAGATCCTCCCGGCCTAGGGTATCTACTCGGCTATTTTGAGTGTTCCTTTGTTCGGAGCATAGTGTCGTGGTATAACCTTTTGATATGTACATATGTTATCGTTCAGGGTACGACGGGGCCCTGTCCCGTCATATGATGTCGTTGTCACTCTTAGAGGTCTGCGGTCACAATTGTGGGTCTATGGATGGTTGTTAGTTTGTTATAAGGTTATGGCTTGTGTCTGGGGCGTACCCATTTGTAGTGGCAGCCTTGTCGGCTTGCGTAGCTATATACATGTTTATCAGGGTAGCTCTGTGTATGAAGGTAGCCTTCTCGGCTTATGTTTTGTTGGGGACGTTCCCTATATATATATATGACAGCCTTGCCGGCTTTGGTACGATATTAACTGTTATAGGCTGTAGCTCTTCGGGAAATAAGTAGCTTCGACTTGCATATGTTTTGCCCTTATACTTATATCAGCTCGTGCATGCTAGCAGTGTATGACTGTAGATAACAAGTGTATACGAGTGTCCAGCTCGGGCACTAGTCATGGCCTACGGGGTTGGGTCGTGACATAAAGTATGAGAGTGAACTAGTGAAAAAAAAGGGGGGATTTATGAAGTTCTGTTATAGGGAAAGTATAGAATAGAAGCTATGAGATAATGGAAATGATAGCGAGCACGAAAAAAAAAAGAAGGGATTAATGGGGAAGAAAGAGATAAAAAGGAAACGCGGGTAAGATAACAGCGCAGTAATAGGTGATGACATATGTAGCCGTGGATATGAGTGTTATCAGCGACGGAACTGTGAAAGACCAGATTATAGACAGACGAACAACGAAGTAGAGGGAGTGATAGGAAATGAGCTGCATAATAAGAACGTAAAGGAAAGTAGGGGTGAACGGAATGTGGCTTGAAAGCAAGAAAGGGATTATGAAGGAGTAAAATTTTTCCGAAAATGTAGTGGTATTACGAACCTCCTCGTGCACAGAAAAGAAGGATAGGCATAGACTGGAGAAATGTGATAAGGGAATACATAGTTATGAATGTAAAGGTGTAGTGCGACGACACGGTGATAGGATAAGGCTATTAGTGAGACGAACTTGGAGTGTTTGTGAGTGGGCTAGAAGCCTATGTTGGGCATACAGTAAGCGTAAAAGGCATAGAGGACAAACGGGTACTACGTGCACAAGACTTCACCTCAAAAATAATGGAACCCCTAAGCGATAAAGACGGTAGGCTTAAGGAACCGGTGGTGCAATATAATTTCACCAAAAGAAACAGGTGACGTAGGTTGAGGTAAAAATACTACTTCAGGGGAACTTAGGACACTCGTCGTTGGAATATGAGTGCCACCTAACGGAGAGTTTGGAATAACTGCGAGTATTAAACAATTATTGGGTCGAAGTAAGAGACCCTTTTAATTCGGCGGGAGATGTGTTACGAGGGCGTTTTGGAATCTGTCAAGACTTCAGCTTACTCCAGATTATGCGCTGAAGGTCATGTGGCAAAGTCGACGCGATCATATTAGCATTAGAACGTCGCATTTCATCAGAGTTCCAAAGTTAAGCGTGCTGGAGTGGGAGCAATTTTAGGATGGGTGACCCCCTGGGAAGTTTTTTGAAAGTCTTGCAAATTCAGCCGTAAGAAGCAAATGAAAAGTTAGGTTGATCTAAGGAAATACTAGAGTCTGCGGAGTGGGCAGAAACCTTAAGAGGTCGTGTAAAACGAGGCAGATTGAACCAGTGAAAAAGAAAGAAAGTGCATTGAAGCCTTAGAAACAAGATAAGTCAAATAGTGTTGGAAATGTTTTTGTTATACCCCGCGTTTTCAAAGCATGAGTTTGACATGTACCTCATCGTAGTAATGAGATGTTTTGAAAGGCACAAGCCATGGAAAGTACATAACAACGAAGAAAAAGGGTGAATTACGATCTCGTAAGTCGTAATCGGGAAAGAATATTTTGAAACACGGGAACATGGCCATTATTAGTGTAATAAGTGATAAATATCATGTATGGAGAATTTCGGAATATTTCGGGATTGAGCAAATTGAAGAAAATAAGTTCGACGAAAATTTGAGAAACGCGGGACGGATTTTAGTTAACTTTGGAGGCGCATATCTCATAGTATATGTGGAGTTTTAAGGTGGTTCAAAGTCCTAAAATGAAGTTCGTCCAGTCTAGTTTGTAATGCAACCAACCGTTCATTGATAGGATATCGGAGTAGAGAATTATAGACGTTACAAACTGAACTGTCGACGCGAAACGGTATTCCCGCGGCACGGTCGCTACGGTACCGCCACAATCCGTAGCTACGATACCGACTTCGACAGATCCGTTTTAAGGGTTAAAATCTCAGTTTTTCATCCAAAACTTCCAAAAATTTCCGAAAATTCAGCAACAAAGGAAGCAAATATACATCACAACAATTGAGGATTTTGAGTGAGATTTCAAGTAATGAAGTACCAATCGAAGTCCGAAGCGGCGCATAGTCACGAATATAATTTCATTTGGAATTAGAGGAGCATGGGAACAAGAAAATGTTGAAGAAGGTAAGTTTTAATCCTCTTTTCACATGTTATGGATGGTTTATATGTGTTGTGGTGTGTGAAAATTCATGAAATATGGTATGTTGAAGTGAAGCCGTGTAGGTGTTGGTTATGTTGGAGTGATGAACTAATTTTTATTTAATATTTTGGTTGTTGTTGATATGGATTCCATAATGAAAATGATGGTTTAATGATTTAAATGGAAGTTGGAGTCGTTTGTAAGTTGTTAGAGAAGATAATGTGATTTTAATATTGTTTATGGAATTTACGTGAATAATATTGTTAACGTGCGGATTGTTAGTGAAGTTTATGAATTTGGAAGGAAGAAATATGTTATGGTTGTTCATGTTGAGTTGGGAAGGTTTCGGGTTCTATGGCATATTATTTGGATTGTTTGAATATTTTTGTGGATTGTTGGAAATGTTATCGAATCATGTTTGAATGGTTTTGAGTTGGTATTTGAACGCGTGAGCAATGATATTGAATTGATTATATATGTTGGTTTGAACGTAATTGGAATGTCGTCGCATTGTGCGAAAGAAGGTTGTTGATGATAAAGTGCGTTTTGAATAAATGGTTGATGTTGTTAGAATGTTTGTTGGTATTGTTGTTGATGAATTTGGCCGAGTTGAAATCTCGGGGTTGTTGCATTTATAGGGGAAATGCTTAAAATTCTGTAAATAAAGTGCAAACTTGGAATTGGATCTCTCGATGCTTATGACTAATGGTTAATGCATAATGACCTTATTGTAGATTTTGAGAAGCCGAGACTTGAGTTTGGATTAGCTTAGGAAGCAATCGAGGTATGTGAAGCTTACCCTTCTTTTCTTTTGGCATGTCTTAGACGGGATTAAGGTATGACATGATTTGTGCCTCGGGGTAACTCCATTCTTAAGTTTCGAGTATGTTTGTGATTCGTATTTGCTTTTGATGTTGGTATCCTTAGTATGGTCAGGCTATGGTTCGTATGTCTTTGATATGATTGAGTTTGAAAAGTTGTGTAAGCGATTCTTATATGTTTCTTAACATTCGTGTCCTTAATGCGGTCGAGTTATGATCCTTACATCTTTAGTATGATTAAATTTCTAAGGTTGCAAAAGAGTTATATTTTCAAAAGAATTTTGTTTCAAAAGAGTTTTGTTTTCAAAAGAGATATGTTCCTAAACGATTTCGAAACTACGAACGACCGTAACTTTCAAGAGAGAGCTCGGATCGCTTTGATTTCTTCGCAAATGATTTCATGACGAGTAAGGACTTAAATTTTTATAGGCGGGCCCGGATTGGGTTGACGCTCGTCCGTGGGTCCCGCGACTTTTCTATGTCGGTTTTAAATGACCTATTTTTTTTAAAAGGGATTTAATACGACCACTTTTCCGATCCCAAGCATGATTATTTATTTATCTGTCGAGTTGGAAATAAGGATTTTATGCCCATGATTTTGATACGTAACAACGGTTGAGTCTGTGATGATGTCTGATATGCGTGTGGTCACTTACGATCTGCTCGTGCGTTCTGTGTTACCTCTTTCACCGGATCCCGGGCCGGTATATGATCGTGCGCACTATGATATACTCTGGTGTTATGCTGTGTTACGGTTCCCGAGACCTCGCCATAGGGCCGGATTAGTTTATGGAGTTATCTTGTGATATGGCTTATGATATGTTGTGATGGTGTGTTATGTTCGGGGTTGTACGGAGATTTGAAACTTCTGGTGTTATGCTGTGTTGTGGCGCCAGATAGGGTGGCGACCACGTTCTGTCCGCCGGGTCCTATGGACCGCATTTGGTATGTGATGATATGATGAGTTTGTTCACCGATGGTGGGGCAAACCCAATGATGAGGCAAATTCCACATTGGTCTAGGCAAATCCCACATCGGTTAATGTTATTTCATATGACAGATTATGATGCATTCGGTATGAGTAAGTATGATTTGTGTGTCGGATGTAAGTACTTTGGTATTTGGGTTTTTATACTCACTTTGTACCGACTTCGGTTATGATTTCATTTTACTCGTATGCTATGCTTTACATACTCGGTACATATTCAATCTTGACCCCGCTTTCTTCGGGGGCTGCGTTTCATGCCACGCAGTACCCACGGATGAGTAGGTGATGTTAGCGAGAAGATGTTCCGGTGGATTGGCGAGTTCCATTTCTTCGAATGCTTTTGAGTCCGAGTGCTTGTATGGTATCTGAGATGTTAGTAGAGGCTTTGCAGACAGTGTCGAGTGTATAATATGTCGGGTCTGTTTTGTAAGCGGCTATGTAAGCTGGTGTGTTTGTATGCATTATGCTACCGATGTGTTTGGCAAGCGGCTATATCAGCCAAAGTCTTGTTGTGCCTTGTATTACGATTTTCATACTTTGCAGATTTTATTTGATTTGAAAAAAAAAAAACGAAAGGCATGTTTGTTTTCTGAAAAATTTTCATTGCGTGCGTATGTTTTGTTTTGTGGGCCCAGTATGGTTATGTGGATTACGAGAGTTTGCGGGTTCGCTCGGCCCTAGGTAAGGGTCGGGTGCCCGTCATGCCCTATCGGAAATTGGGGTGTGACAGTTTTGTGAATAAGATGGTAGCGGTGATGTATACTTATGTATATGATATCTCATACATGGCTATATTGAATCCCAACAATCGACATTGTGATGTGTTGGAAGGCATTAATCGGACAGGGTAATGAAGTGCTAGTGAAAGAAAAGATGGCACCTATGTTATAAGGCAAGCTGATGCTGTCTTCGCTATGGATTGAGCTTGGAAAGTTTTAGGATAATGATATCTGGGAAGGAAAGAGAGTGCGTGGATGGAAAGTAAAGTGACCGAAAATGTCGGAAAAAGCGAAAGGATAAGGGGCATGAGAGAGTGAAGCCTTCAAGAGAAACGACGGGCAGAATGCGGAACTAGTTGGATAGGGATTTGAAGGTAGGCATGTGAAAGGAATAGAGTATGGTAATATGGAACGAAAGAGGAACAAGAAGTAAAAGGAAGAATGATTAGTTGCGCAACGATTCTAAGAGATTTCCAATTCTTGAAAAATAAGTGCCGCGGACGATGGATATCAAAATTTATTATTGGAGTATCAGGACCTCCCTAATAAAGGGGGAGAGAACATACTGAACTTGAAAGAGATTTTGGCGTTATCATGCTCCAGAAAGGGGAATTTATTAGTTGGAGCTCGAATTCAAAACGATCACCAATACAAGGGAAGTGAAGACACGTATTGTGCTATGAGAGAATCGGAAAGGAGTAAGAATTTTCGTAGCCCTATGCTTTTGTGTAGCATTGTAAGATTTGAGGGCGAAAAGCTAAAGGAAAAGTTGTGGCAAGAGTCCCAAAAGTTTGGTTGAACTCGAGTCATGAGATGCTATAGGTGTAGCTGTACTGTAAAGGATAGCCAAGGGTGCAGAACCATTACGTGTATACCTACTTTAGATCGGGGGAAAATAGTCCAGAGAAGGAATCAGGAGGAATAGTTTGAAGGACATAACCATTGTTCGCACTAGCGACAAAGTTAGGTTGGGTGAGCATTCGGAATGTAAACGGTAAAGGGTAACAAAGACATAAGGACTGATGACGTTGGTTGTTGAACTGCAAGGAGTCGGTACAGGAGTGTATTCAAGACCACGTATCCAGTTAAAGGATATGCGCGATTATATAGAGAAACTTCATAAAGCTCCCACATCTATGATCTCGGACAGAGGAGCTCAGTTACAGCTAACTCCTGAAGATCACCCCCGAAGGGATGAGGTCACGAGCAAATTTTGATGTAATATGTCGCCCTCCAACTGATGGACAGACCGAGTGTCCTATTCAGCCGTTAAAGAATATATTGCGGCCTGCATGATTAATTTTCGAGGCAGCCAAGATGATTATTTGCCACTTGTGAGTTCGAATATAATAATACCTACCATTCCGGCATCCAGAGAGCCGTATAAAGCTTAGTATGGTAGAAAGTGCAGGTCACCGATTGGCTGGTTCGACTTTGGCGAAATTAAGTTAATCGGGCCAGATATGATTCAGTAAGTAGTTGACAAAGTGAAACTCATTCGGGAGCGGTTATTAACAGCTCGGAGGCAACAGAAGTCATATACAGATACTCGACGTCGACACCTAGGGTTCCAGGTCGACGATCGGGTATCTTTGGGAGTGTCACCCTTGAAGAGTGTTATGAGGTTCGACAAAAAGGGGAAGCTCAGTCCGAGGCAGATTAAAGTAGGCAAGGTTGCTTATGAATTAGACCTATCGTCCGATTTGAGAGCAGTCTATAGCCACACTGGATCGCCCGGTGAGAAAATTGTATACTGAAGACGTAGCTTCCGTTAAGGTAATGTGGCGGAACAATATCAGAGGAGAGATGAAGAATACGTATTCCTACCTAGTTCCTATGTCTGCAGGTAATCTAAATTCCTTATTGGGTTGTGCGGATTGTTGAATGAGCTGTGTATGTGACGGCGATGAAAGGGACTCCCAGGGTGCCTATAAGACCCTATAAGACTAGTTTAACATTCGAGGACGAATGTTCTAAAGGGGAGGATGTTATATCTCATATTTTTGTACGTTGGGACATTCGAGCCAACCATGAAAAGTTAAGGACAAGACCATTTCGGGATACGAGGTTGAGAATTTTGACCTTCGATTTTGTTTTAATGCACAAGTTGCATATTCATCTTTTCATTGGTATGGAGTGTTAAGGGTAAATTTGGAATAACGAAAATTTGGGATTGAAAGTGAAATTATGGAAACTAATGTTTCATGAAATATGGGGCCAAAAGTGAAAATTTGGAGACTTAATTTTCATGAAATTAAAAGCCATGTGGCCATGCACATGACTTGTGGGCCATGGGCCACATGGAAGTATAATATAAGTTATAAAGATGATTAATTAGTCATCTTTATCATTCTCCACCCAAGAAACTTCAAGAAAAATGGAGAACAAGAGAGGAGAGTAGTATTCGGCCAAGCATGGCTGAATTTGGCCATGAGAATTTGATGAGAAAAAAATATTTCCTCCTAGGTTTTCAACTAATTGGAAGGTGCTAAACAACATGGAATAATTGTTAGAGCAAGAAAATCCTTGGTTCATGCAAGTACCAACTCTAGTCAAGTGAAGAACTAAGTGGAAAAGATAAGGTTCAATCTCATTTTTCATGTGTTATGGATGGTTTATGTGTGTTGTAGTAAGTAGAAATGGATGAAATTCATGAAAACATGGATATTGGTGTGTGGCGAATATGTGTGTGTGTGTGTAGGAATGAAGAACTAATTTTATTTAGCATGTTTTGGTTGTTGTTGCATGGATTCCATAATGAAAATGATGGTTTGATGATGTAAATGGAAGTTGGAATCGTTTGTAGGTTGTTGGAGAAGATAATGTAATTTTAATAGAGTTTTTGTGTTATTGTGGATAATGTGTGGAATGTTGATGTGATTTATGAATTTGGAACAAAGAAATGTGGATGTGGTTGTTCTCGGGTTGGAATGATTTTCGGGGGAAGTGGTGCTTTGTTTGGGTTGTTTGGAATATTGTGTGAATGGTGTAAAATGTTCTTGAATATTGTTTGTATGGATTCGGACTAGTATTTGAATGTATAAGCGTTGATATTGATTTGAATGTAAGTGGTTGAATTAAATAGAATGGAATGTTGTTGAAATATGTATAAAAGAGTTATTGATGTTATAATGCCTTTTAAATTAATTGTTGATGTTGCTAGAATGGTTGTTGGTATTGTTGTTGAAGATTTAGCCGAGTTGAAATCTCGGGGATGTTGAATTCTGAGGGGAAATCTTTCAAATTTCTGTAGATGAAATGTTAACTTGGAATTGGGTTTCTAAGCGCTTATGACTAATGCTTTGTTATACCTCGCATTTTGTACGTTGGGACATTCCGAGCCAATTGCGCGAAGTTATGGACAAGGTTACTTTTCGACTTTGATTCAAGTAAAAGTTGCATATTCGCTTTTAGTGGTATGGAGTGTTAAGGGTAAATTTGGAACAAGAAAAAAATTGGAGGCTAAAAGTTGGGAAAATAATTTCCATGAAATGGCCAATAGCCATTGTGGCCGTCCAAGATGGGGTAGACCATGGCCCACATGGGTGCATAACACATGTGATTAAAAGATGACTAAGTAAGCATGGAATTCATCTTTTATTGTTTAGAAAATTCAAGAAACTTGGAGGGAAAGAAAAAGAAAAATCTAGAAAAAAAATTGGAGAAAAAGGAGGGGCATGGCCGGCCATGTGCTTGGTCATGTGCCCACATATATATATATATATATATATATAAGTGATGGTCAAGTAAGACCACACTTCATCATTTTGAGTTCTAGAGAAGTCAAGAGAAAGAAAAGAAAAAGAAAGAAGAGAGAAAGAGAGTCGGCCATGGCTGGCCGAACCAAGTACCAAGAGAGAGTGATCAAGAAAAATTCTTCTCTTCTAGTTTTTCAACTCATTGGAAGACCCTCTACAACATGGAGTGATTGTGGGAGCAGGAAAAACACTTATCCTTACCAAACATATCCTAGCCGAGAATGGAGAAGGCAAAGGTGGATGGGAGAAGGTGAGCTTTGAGCTTCTTTACATGTTTTATAGGTGTTTATGCATGTTGTGATATGTAAAAATGAATGAAGTTCATAAAGTATTGGGGTATGTTGTGTGGCCGTGTATAGGAAGCATGGTATAGAAATGATGAACTAATTTATTTAGTATGTTTGGATTGTTGTATTATGAATGGTTGTGCATGTTGTAATGTGAAGGAATGTATGGAATTCATGAAATCATGGGTGTTGGTATGTTGGCCAAATAGTGGCTGCTTTGTGAAGGGAGAATGAATCAACTTTATTTAGTGTTCTTAGCTATTGTTGTTGAGAATCATATGGTGAGAATGAAAGTTTAATGACTTGTGTTGAAGTTGTAATATAGTGTGGGCTGATTTGAGAGTTAATGTGATCTTAATGTAGTTTCTTGAATTTGTGAGAAATAATGTTGTTGATATATGGAATTGTTGATATAGTTTGTGAGTTGGAAGAAGAAAATGTGTTATTAATGTTACTAGCGTAGTTGGAAGATTTCGGGTAAGATTGGATGTTGGTTTGGATATCTTGAATTACCTATCGATATTGTTATTATGATTGTTGATTTGGTTGTTGTGATTTGGCCGAGTTGGATTCTCGGGGTTGTTGGATTTATAGGGGAGATGCTGCTGAAATTTCTGTAGATAAAGTGATGGCTTGGAATTGGGCTCTTTAATGCTTATGGCTAACGTTGGGTGTCCAATGACGTCGTTGTAGATCGTGAGAAGCCGAGACGTAAGTTTGGATTAGTTCAGAGGGCGGCCAAGGTATGTAAAGCTACACTTTCTTTCTTTGGCATGTCTTAGTGTAAATAGGCTATGATATGATCCCCGAGATAATTCTACTCCTCCGATCCGAGCATGTTCATGATCCGTATTTGCTTCTTGATGTCCGTATTCGTAATGTAGTTAAATTATGGTCCTTACGCTTTTGTAGGACAAAATGTGAATATGTATAGAAAGACTTTGTTTGTAAAAGAGTCTGTAACTACGAATGTCCATAACTTTCGTAGATGAAACCGGATGGCCTTGAAACCTTCGTAGGAAGTTTTGTAACGTGTAATGACCTTAAACCTCCATAGGCGGGCTCGGATCGAGTTGATGATTTTCCGTGGGCCCGCAAGATATTATTTTGTATAGTTCTAACACTGTTAAAACGAACTTAATATGACGGTTATTCCGACACTTGAGTATGCTTACTTAGTTATCCGTTAGGTCTGTATGAGGATTTTATACATATGATTCTGATACGTAACTATGATGACCAAAGTTTTATTTGACGAGTCCCGAGTGACCTCCGAAAGAAATTGGATTTAATTATGACTATGGGCTTGACTTTTAAATGATAGTCTGCTTTGATTATTTTATGGAATCTGTGTAAATATACGAAATGAGAATTCGTACGCATATGATTTGGATACGTAGCTATGATTAGTAAAGTTTTAGTTGATATGTTTCCGAATAATATCCGGAAGAGATTTGATATGCCTAATGCTACTGGCTTGTAAATGATAATTTGTTTGATTATTTTGTTAAGTCTGTACAAATGTTGTGAATGCATATAGATCCCACGATTCTGCTCGTGCATATTATTGCTACTTCCTTCGCCGAGTCCCGGGCCGGTTACTATCGTGCGCACAATCCGAAGTATGATGAGCGCCTAATATGATATGATATGATATGATACGAAGTATGATGAGTTCTGAAATATGATGTGATTCTGATTTATGATGTGTGACGAAGATACGGAGATCTGAAAACTTCCGAAGTATGATGAGTTGTGGCGCCCAAGGCAGGAGGGGCGACCACGTTCCGTCCGCCGGGTGCAGTATGGACCGCATAGGGTATAATATGATAATCGATGATACGATGACATGTTGACTTGATAATGTGATGATCGATAATATAATAAGTACGTTCGATGACATGATAATCGATGATACGATAATACGATGATTACTCTTAATGTGATAATTTGATAATCGATGATTCGTTTAATGTGATAATATGACAATGTAAGGATTACATTTCGAGTCCCTCACGGAGGTCGGGACACGTTATAAGTTATGTATATATATATATATTACGGAATATGATCTGTGGTTTCGGAGTCGGTGGTGGGCAAACCCGATGGTGGGGCAAACCCGGTGGCGAGGCACATTCCGCACTGGTTTAGGCGAATCCCATATTGGTTTAGGCGAATCCCACATTGGTTTAGGCGAATCCCACATCGGTTAATGTCAGCTACTAAGATATGTTCTATTTTGTACACATATGAGATAGAAGTATTTCTCAAGAGAAAGCTAAGTACTTTGAGCATTCTGATTAGTATATCTGTCTTCTGTACCTCTTATGCACTATTTGTATTACAGATACATGTACTTCGGTATTCGACTATTATGCACATTTTAAATACTCTCATTTCGGTTACGATCTCGTTTTCTGTGTTCCATGCTTTACATACTCAGTACATATTCCGTGACCCGCTTTCTTCGGGGCTGCGTTTCGTCAGCGCAGTACACCCGGACAGTAAAGACATTAGTGGAAGACGTTCCGACTGGATTGGCGAGCTCCACTTCCTCCGGAGTCTTCCGAGTCGAGTTTGTTTGTGTTATGATATCTCGAGTCATGTTAGAGACTTTGCGGAGACAGTCGTGTGTATAAGGTGTCAGTTGTGAATGGCTCTATAAGCCGTTGTACTGTTATACATGATATTACAGATTTTGTACGGTTGCAAGTTTTGTTTGATTTGAAAAGTTATAAAGTATGTTCGTTTTTCTAAAATTTACATTATGCATTTGTGATCTGGCTAAGGGCCCATTATGATTACGAGTATTATGATAGTCAGAGGGTTCGCTCGGCCCTAAGTAAGGGTCGGGTGCCCATCACACCCTATCGGATTAAGGGTGTGACATGCTTGGTGCCAAATGATGTTATTGTAGATGTTGGAGAAGCCGAAACGTAAGTTTGGATTGACTTAGGAAGCGGACGAGGTATGTGAAGCTTACTCTTTCTTTCTTGTGGCATGTCTTAGTCGTAAGTAGATTGTGATACGAGCCTCGGGGTGACTCCATTCTCAAGATCCGAGCTTGGGTGCGATTCTTGTTCATCTCTTAATGTTGGCTCTCTTAATACGAATCGAATCATGATCTTTATGTTTTTATATGAGTTGATTTCAAATATTTCATAAAGACTTTTATTTCAAAACGGTTCCGTAACTACGAATGATCGTAACTTTCAAAGACGAGCTCGGATCGCTTCGAAACGTTCGGGGGAGATTCCATAATGGATAAGGTCTCCAACTTTCATAAATGGACTCGGATTGGTTTGCTACTCGTCCGTGGGCCCCGAGGTTTTCCTTTATGTAATGATAACGACTTTTGAAAGGATTTAGTGTAATGATCGCCTTAACCCTTGAGCGGCGATTACTTATTTCTCTATCAAGTTATAATGACGATTATACCCCTAAGTTCCATAAATTACGTCACATAGCTTATACATATTTATGAGTCCTAAAGTTCTATTTGATATGCCTTCAAACGACATTCGGAAGAAATCTGATTTGACTATCGCCTTTGTTCTAAATGATGGTTCATTTTGATTAATCTGCCGAGTCTTTTGAAAATGTTTTAAACTGCATATAGTTGCTCACGACTCCGCTCGTGCATTATGTTACTACATCCTTCACCGAGTCCCGGGCCGGTTATGTGTCGTGAGCACTTTGATAAATTTCGGAGTATGATGTGTTACGGTTCACCGAAACTCCTCGTTAGAGGGCCGAGTTCCGTTTGGTGTTATCTTGTGTGTATTATGATGTGATATGATGTGTGACGGGGATACGGAGATATGAAATCTTCGGAGTATGATGTGCGGTGGCACCAACGACAGGCGGGCGACCACCGTTCTAAGAGCCCTATGCATGATTTGTATTTTTATGAGTAAGCATTTTGATATTTTGAATATTGCATTTACTTTCCGTACTTCTGGTTTTGATTATGATCTTGTTCACTATATTTCATGCTTTGCGTACTCGGTACATATTCCATAATCGACCCCGCTTTCTTCGAAGTACGTTTCATGCTTAAACGCGGTACAGATACTTATTTGGAGGATCCACCAGCTTAGGATTCCTGTTCAGCCGTTTTGGAGCGCTCCCTTGTCCTGGAGCCTATACTTGATCCAGCATTTGTTATTATATATATATATATATGCATATGTTTGTTCACTGGTACGGCGGGGCCCTGTCCCGTCATATGATTCTGTCATTATTCGTAGAGTGTAGACTTATATGTGTGTGGTTATGGGTATTCTCTGTTCGGTCGTGTACGTGATTTGTGACTTGGACGCCCCCTATACTATGCCATGCTCAACGGCTCACATGTGATATTATTTGCGGATTATGATAGCGATATGTATATCCGTACATTTGTGACGACTTCGAGGCGACGTTCCACTTTTACTCGTAAATATACGTTATTTGTATACGGTATAAGTTATTCGTACGCTATTTCTGATTTGGGATACTGGGTACGTACGAGTGCCCAATTCGGGCACGAGTCGTGGCCTACGGGGTTGGGTCGTGACAAAGTTGCCTGTGTGACGATTCTGGTTAATGAGTGTGTTTGGGTGCCCAGCTTGGGCACTAGTCACGGCCTACGGGGTTGGGTCGTGACAAAAGTGGTATTAGAGCGGTTCGTCCTCGGAGTGTCTACAGACCGTGTCTAGTAGAGTCTTGTTTATCGGTGTGTTGTGCACCACATCTATAAACAGGAAGCTACAGGACATTTAGGATGCTATCTTTCCTTCGATCCTAGATCGTGCGATAGAGTCTGTATTATCGGGATGACTCCTCCCTAACGAAGTGTTATGTTTTCGAGCGATGCCTCCGAGGAAGCGACGGCGGCCCCGAAGGGCAAGTCGACGGCGGTTTGGAGAGACTAGCCGAGGCCGGAGAGTTACTAGGGCCGTACTCGGCCCCGAGCCGAGGTTGTTCTCCGTCGGCGAGCTCGCTACACCGCCGCTATCGGAGGAGCCTAGGCGGCGGCGGCCGGCACCGGACCGAGGCGGCTCCACCGGCCCTCACGGGTTCCGGTGCCGAGCCTCCGGCTCCCGGCCCCGGGGGCGGAGGATAGGGCCATGCGAGATGCGGTCCAGCTGTTGACCAGATTAGTGGCGGGACAGGCTCGCAGGCACGGATTAGGGGGTGACCATGCAGACAGATATGATAGCCTGAGGACCCGTGATTTCTTGACCTGTAATCCTCCAGAGTTCTACGGGTCAAACCCCGAGGAGGATCCCCAAGAGTTTATTCGATAGATGCGGCACGCGAGGGTGATTAGAGCTTGGAGATCGAGTTACATGGCGGCTTCATACCGGTTGCGTGATGTAGCCGTTAATTGGTATGAGTCGTGGGAGTTGTCTAGGGGCGAGGATGCTCCTCCAGCAGTATGGGACGAGTTTGTGGGGGCCTTTCTGGGCGACTTTCTGCCTCTAGAGGTGCGGCGAACCAGAGTTGATAGATTACTACGCCTGAGGCAGAATGGTAGGAGCATTCGAGATTATAGCCTTGAGTTCGATTCGCTGGCCAGATATGCACCTACTATTGTAGCTGATACGACCGATTGGATGCATCAGTATGTGATGGGATTGGACCCTTATTTGGTCGATAGGCGCGTATGGTGATGGCTTCTGTTATATCCCGCATTTTTGTGTAAACGGATAATTCAAGACAATCGCGGGAGGACGACAAGCAAGGCCACATTTTTATTTTGATAAGTATATGAGTGACTCATGACGTATTTAGAAGCGAAATTATTGAGAAAGGTCAAGGGCATAAAAGGAAATTCGTAATAAGCCACGAGTGGAATTATGGAGAAAGACGAAGGGTAAATTTGGAATGTCGGAAATTAGTTTCGGAAATTATAAAACATGATCGGTAGCTAATTGGGCTCAACAAAAATCAAAGGAAATAAGGCCCAAAAGTATAGGGGTGGCCGGCCATGTAAGCTCAGGCCCAAGCCCATCCTTAATTAGTCCATGTGGTAAATTAATATAAGATGACAAAGTCATCTTAATTCACCATACTTCTCTAGAAATTTCATGAAATAAGAAGAAGAGAAAAGAAGGAGAAAATCAATAGGCCATTCGGCCATAGTAAAATTTCCAAGGAAAAATTGAGAAAAATTCTACAAAAATTATTTTCTATCAAGTAGAGGGTGCATAACAAGGTGGAGTTGTTGTTGGAGCAATAAAGATTCATAATCATTCAAGTTGCCAACTTGTAGTCAAGTGAGAGGTTGAAGAAGAAAAGGTGAATTTCAATCTTGTTTCATGTGTTATACATGGTTTATATGTGTTGTAGTATGCTAAAATAAATGAAATTCATGAAGGAGAAAAATATAGAATATGGCCGTGCCTATATGTGTATGTGTAGGCATCATATTTCAATTGTTTTGTTTAGTGTTTGGTTGTTATTGTTGTGGATGATATGTGAAGAAAATGGAAGTTGAATGAATTTTGAGAAGTTGTGGTAAGTATGTTGGTGTTAGCCGTGGGGTCATGGTGAAGAATGGAAGAGAATGAGTCAATTTTATTTAGTATTTTGCTTGTTGTTATGTTGTGAATTCTATGTTGTTAATGAATGTCTAGGAACCTTAGTGAAGTTGTAGTAGTGAAGACTTGTTTTAGAAGTTATATGGATGGAATGTAATGTTCTTGCATGCATGAAAGATGATATGATTAGTATGATGTTGTTGGAATATAGATTATGAGGGTGTTATCGTTTTCATTAAAGTTAGAAAGTTTTTGGAAGAAGTAGTAAGTTGATTGAGTATGGAAGTTGTTGGTATTGTTGTTGTTGAATTATGTTAATAGTTTGGCCGGGTTTGAATTCCCGGATTGTGTTTGATGAGAATTTGACTAAATTGAATGTTGAGGATGGTACATTTACGAGAGGAAGTCTTTGAAATTTCGGTAGCCGAATGGTTCTTTAAGATTCTAACTCTAAGAAGCCTAATGAGAGTTTTGGTAAACATGACCAATTCGCGATTTTGACGAGATTGCAACGTGAATTGCAAGTAGCAAAGGAGCGGAAAGAGGTATGTAAGGCTTTACCTTCCTTTCTTGGCATGTCTTAGACGTAGTAGGGTTGGCCACGGGCCACGGGGCCCTTCCTTTCCTCCAAATCCAAAATTGAAATTGGCTACTATTCATTCAATGAAATTGAACTAGAACTTGCGCAAAATGTTGGAAAAACTTCCTAAGCATCTAGAACTTGTACAAATAGGACCCGATTACTCTAAGATCCTCATAAGTGACGTTATAAATGGTAACATGCGTAAATTTGATACGCCGCCTCAATTGGTCCGAGGTGGGCCCCTTGTCCCCGGATTTTCTTCAATGTTCTATGTGACGTATTGCGAAGTAGAATCTAAAAGAAACGTTTGGGTTATTATACTAACTACAAGATAATAATTGTTTTGACTAGTTCATCGATTTCAAGACTTGTTTTCCTTTCTAAAAGTTTAAAAACGTTTTCTAAAATATTTATTCTTTTCTAAATCAAAGGTTTACAATTTTTTGAAAATCTTTATAATTAAAATAACGACTATGATTCTATGATAGAAATGATAATACTAAGATGAGGGAATGTCTATGACATCGCATGACATGACGAAATATAATGTGATATGATATATGTATAAGTATAGGAAATAGGTACATGTAAATAGGGTAAGTAAATGTATACACGACATGTATATGGATACAAGCTATGTATATGAATACAAAAATATGTGTATGTATATAAGATGTGAAAATGTATATAAGTACATATATGCAAGCTATGTGTGTGAACCCGGGTTGGGGGGAAGGGATACATGGGGGAATGGAAAGGGAAATATGTTTCACTACCACGATCGGTGGTTTACCATCCGGACGCGGGGTGCCCGGACGCGGATATATGGGTGGCCGTGTATATCGGCGCTATGTGGGTGAGCCAACATTATTCGGCGCTATGATATGACCTACCATGTCATGACCAGACATGCTACGATAAGATACGCTACGGTAAGTAATGCTATGACATGATATGCCATGATCTGCCACGACAGGACATGATATGACAACTATGCTATGCTATGATTTGCTACGATATGCTATGCTATGGTAAGACATGCTATGATATGCTATGCTATGACATGACACGCTATGACACGCTATGACATGCTATGCTATGACATGAGATATTATGTTATAATACACTATAGCTTAACACACTATGACACGATATACTAGGGCGTGATATACTATGACAAGACAAGATAAGATATAATACGATATAATACGAGATAATAATACATGACAGGGTATAAGTTCTATCTTTTCCATATCCTATGGCTCAAACAGATCGGTCGGGGGTGTGTCAAGGGGTATGGAGGGCCCCCTGAGGGCGTGACCTTTGCCGGGTAGGATAGCACGGGCGGGCATTGCTCGGGGGGGGATGCAGGGCGGCCCACGGAGATTGAGGGAGCCGCCCGGGGTAGATGGTGGATACTGGAGGAGGGGGGCCCCGGCTCGGGGTATTCTTCTCCCGGACGGGTGCCCCCTCTGTTCCGGTAGGAGTTTTGACCGGTTTCGGGGGGCGGCCCGGGGGCTTGGGGGTTTTGGGGCGAGGGGTTTGACCGAGCTATTTTGCCTGGGTGCCTCGGCACAGCTCCTGGGGGGCGTTCGCGAGGCTTTTTGTGGCCACGGCCATTCGGGAAAGGCCCGTAGGGGAAACCGGGGGGGCGCCGCCCGGGGTGTTTCTTGGTTCTCTTCCTCGGCCGCGCCCCGGGGGGGGGTTTGGGCACCGCAGCCCGCGGAGGGGCGTGGCGGGTTTCCCGTTCGGCGGTCCCCCAAACCCGCCTTGCACCGTAAAGGATCGGGAGGGGCCCGGTGGGGCCGGGGTAATGAATCTCGGAATTTATATTTTTATGTATGTGTATTTTTTTAGATCGTTACTTAATAATGGGGGGGAAAATCAACCGAAATGGGGTATTTGGGGAAGGGGTTTGCCACCATTGGAAATTTGAAAGTCTGGGGCGGAAGATCCTTTCCTGGGGAAAAGGGGAATATTTGGATTGGAAAAAGGGCTAAAAAGTTTGGGGTCGAAAAAAAGGGCCCCCTTTTAATTCGGAGGAGAGTGTTACGGGGAAAGTTAAATCAGGGCTTCAACTTACCCGTTTTGATGAAGGCCGGTGAGGGTACACGATCATCGGTATTTAAACTCGTATTTCTGAGTTCCGGTTGCGTTTTATAAAAGAAATTTTAGAATTGGGGGCCCCGGGGGTACAAAAAAAACCTAAAAGGTCGGGCGGGGAGAGCCCAAAAGGGGAAATTAAGGGGCTAAAAAAAAATTAAA